>NW_020825228.1:600000-828306 GCF_003286155.1 Drosophila erecta | reverse complement strand
CGATGTTAAGAAATTTAGTTAAGTTTGATCATTTCGGGTCATTGGTTTATATTTGATTTAAAGTTATTATGAAAGTTTAGTGCGAAAAGGAATTTGTATTAAAAAATTTTTCCTTTTAAATATTTTATTCAATTGTAGGTTCGTTAAAAAATTGTATTTAAGTTATTGAAAAGAATGCAATGAAAACCAGCAGTTGGTTTTACCATTTTACCTTGGAGGGTCATTTGTTTAGGAAACGCAAGATTGGGTTTTGTTATACCACTCGTTGAAAAAGAAAGGCGTACCTGACAAGACTTGTAGACCACCGATAAATCAGCAAAATTTAATTGCCAAATTAATGGTAAGAGTCACCTCGAATTACAAATGGGTTTTGTTCTTGGGCCAGTGAATTAGCACAAAACTTTTTATTTTTTGCACTAAACTGAACTTAATCACTTTTTTTCTCGCACTGGTCCGTGTTCGGGCGCCAATTAATTTCCGTTTAATTAAAAACTCAGAAACTTTATTTCGTTGTGGTTTTATACAACTCCAAATTGTGACTGAACAGAAATGATCTTAGAATAACCTAAGCTAGCTATGGGTGTTAAGCAGCGACGCAGAGCTCTGCATATCTGGTTTTAACTGACCATGATCTGCAATATCAGCAATTTGTCGTCAAGGGCCGAAAGTTTAGTTTATGGAACTGAGCAGTGTATTACAATGTTGCAGTTCTTCAGTTGGGTCGGCGGATGTTTAGTTTATTGAACTAAAGCAATGTTGCAATATTTTCTTGTTATATGTTGTTTTGTATTATTAGTTGTAATTTTATTTATTGATTCGTTGGCTGTTTATATTGTTTTGTATTAACTATAGTTAACTTGTATGAGAATTAGCACTCTGAAAATATATACCCACGAAAATTGATTGATTTGCCAGAATTTGATGGCAATCCAGAAACATGGCCTGTGTTCTCAACAATGTTTTGGGAATCATCAAATGCATATAGGTATTCACAATTGGAGAACCTTATGAGGTTGCAAAAGAGTCTAAAAGGGGGCGCAAGAGATGAAGTTAAGGGCCTATTAATTAATCCTGTTAATGTAGGATTTATTATGGAGCGACTAAAGTTTACATATGGACTGACAGAGATGTTAATTAGTAGTCAGATGAACATGGTCCATCAACTAGCACCTGTAACAGAGAATAATTTAGAAAACCTAGTTTTATTCGCTTCGAAAGTAGATAATCTAGTAATTTTCTTGAAATCGGCGAATGCTCACCAGAATCCGTCGTTGATAGAAAGCTTAGTAGGAAAGATGCCACTTAGCAAACGTATTTAATGGATTGCATATTCATCACAGATGCCATATCCCAATTTGGACGACTTCAGCCGCTGGTTAAGTAATATGGCTACAAGTATAGCAAGGCCCACAGTTACTGGTCCAATAAATAATAAAACTCCAAAGGGTGAATATAAAGGTCCGAAAAAGTCTGTGCTAAAAGAGAACAAGGTCAGAATAAAGGGGAATGCCTTAAATGTCACGGTGAACATTTTTATATAGATGTGAGCATTAACGGAAAGGACACACTCTGTCAATTTGCAAATACAAACGAGAATGTAAGAAAAATAGTTGTAAGAAGCAGCACCATGTATCATTACACCCAGATGATTCCCAAGAAAAAGAAGAGAAAATTAAACGGAAAGAGGCTACGATCAATATGATTAATCCGAAAACCCAAAAATTGTTGTTTAAGGTTTTGGCCGTAGAAATTATGGGTCCAAACAACAATGTAATTCAAACGTACGCATTTCTAGACGAAGGATCATCTGCTTCATTGATAAACGAAAACTTAGCAGATATGTTGGGCGTACGGCAACCAAAACGAAGGTTGACTTTGAATTGGATAGAAAATCACGCAAGCGTTTTTATCAATGGACTGCAATCTTCGCATTAGAGCTTCTGGAGCGGATAAAAAATGGCTACGTATATCCGGAAATTCTAACCTAAATTAGATTTACCATTGCAGTCAATAGATATTGGGAAACTTACAAAAAAAGTACACACAGGTACGAAATTTGCCAATAAGCGGATATTCAGATGCTGATCCCAAAATTCTAATTGGAATTAATAATTGTCATTTGATAAAAAATATCAAAAGTAAATGTTTAGATACAAATCTAGTTGCAGCCATTGGGTTGGCTTGTGTATGGCTCGAACGGAGACAAACATGTATCATTACACCCAGATGATTCCCAAGAAAAAGAAGAGAAAATTAAACGGAAAGAGGCTACTATCAATATGATTAATCCGAAAACCCAAAAATTGTTGTTTAAGGTTTTGGCCGTTTAAATTATGGTTCCAAACAACAATATAATTTAAACGTACGCATTTCTAGACGAAGGATCATCTGCTTCATTGATAAACGAAAACTTAGCAGATATGTTGGGCGCACGGGAACCAAAACAAAGGTACACTTTGAATTTTAAAGAAAATCACGCAAAAGAGTTTTTATCAATGGAATGCAATCTTCGCATTAGAGCTTCTGGAGCGAAATTTGCCAATAAGCGGATATTCAAAAGCTGATCCCAAATTCTAATTGGAATTAATAATTGTCATTTGATGGAAAATATCAAAAGTATATGTTTAGATGCAAATCTAGTTGCAGCCATTGGGTTGGCTTGTGTATGGCCCGAACGGAGACAAACAGGAGGATTTATCTCGATTATCAGTGGTCCTACATGCGGGCCCAAAAGAAGATAACTCAGATCAAGATATTAAAAAAATGATTGAAGAATACTTCACAACGGAGAACTTTGGAGTAATGATACCAAAAAAGCCATTGGAATCGGCGGATATTTCCAGAGTGAGGGATATATTGAAAAATACAACAAACAAATTAGAACGAGGTTATGTGACTGGTCTGCTTTGTGAAAATTATGCAATTAATTGCCGATTTGGAAAAATGATGCTACAACATGGCTCTTCAAAGGATGCTCGGAGTAGAAAAAACAATGAAAACATTAGGAAAGATGGACAAATATGACAATGCCATTATGGACTTCGTCAAAAAAGGGTACGCTGTTTAAATATCAGCAAATTCAAGTATTGTTAAATGATACAAAAGAAAACAGCGCGGTGGAACAAACCGTTCACATGAGTTGTGCACGATGAGCTTAATGATCTATTTAAGCCTTGTCATGTCCGTATTTGACCCCTTTGGAATAAACTCGGACTTAATATACATGGAAAAATCTTGATCCAAGATGTTTGGAATAATGATCTACTGCCAGAAAAATTATTTCTAAAAATTTAAAAATTGGGTAATTTTGTTGGGGCAAGCTATATGCCAGGATTTTTGTCAACAAAGGATAAAATCGAGTTGCACATTTTCGTTGACGCAAGCGAACAGGCCTTCGTAACCGTATCTTATTGGCGACTAACTTGTGGAGTCTGTGGATTAACTAAAATAAGTCTTTATTGCAGGCAAGCCCAGATGTGCACCATTGAAGATGTTATCGATTCCCAGATTCGAGTTACCATTTATACCATTTAGAAAACCATGACGTGACTATGTATGAAACTACATTATGGTCGGACTCGCGAATTGTGATTTCTTGGATACAATCAGATCATCGACAGTTTAAGCAAAGACACTAGAATATTCTAGAATCGTCCTGCTAAAACGGGGAGAAGGAAAAAAAATATAACCTCTGCATCTACATCTTACACTCTACATAAACTCTACATAATATACTCTACATAATATACTCATACTCTACATAAATATACAACAACTATATATATGATGGTTATATAAACCAGTGCAACTGCAGAACAACTATAATTAAAGAACTTATCCAAAATGCAACATACACAAATAGTAATGCCAAAACTTACATATTACAATACACATACATTCTCACATTTCCACATTATAAATTATTTAGCATTTAACAAGATAAAAAAATTTAATGCAGAAAAAAAAGAAAATAAGAAACCCAAAAGTAGGATTAACATGAGCAAATGAGAACAAGAAGGAACCAAACAAATAATTAGTTTAACCGACCTTTAATTTATTATTATTTTTTATTATTAATTATTAATAGTAATATTAATATTATTATTTTTTATATATTATTATTATTATTATATAATATTATTATTTACTTTTCTTCATTAAATGGACCGTTGTAGTAACTAAGACCAACGCTGAAACCGAAGTTTTGTTAAATACAAGAAATTGCAAATCGAGTTGAGTTATGATCTTTATTCTTTAGTGTTCAACTTAAGACTGAAAATTAAATGTAAGTGATATTGAGGAGAAGCCGCTGTGCTTAAGAAAAATGTTAGTGTATTTTGGGAGCAGCATTGCTCTTGGATGCTTAGGGAGAGCATTGCTCTTGGATTCTAAAGTTGAAGAGGAGCCTCAGAAAGAGCAGGCAAAACTGCTTAGGTTGGGCTTTGGGATTTGTTTACATGAATTAAGTGCCGCTGCCAAAGAATTTGTTTATTGCTGCCAAAGAATTTGTTTATCGTTGCCAAAGGATTTGATTATCAAAACGCATATTGAGCAGAGGGCATACAGTACAGAAAGTGCTTTATTGTTCATGGAATTAAGGAAATTGGTCGGTTTTGGTGGCGCAAATACGTCACTACCCTATACTTGGGCTGGGGGTGATGGATATAGTACGTGTAATGGAGCTTCTTCAATTTCCATTTGTTGTGGTGTCTTTTGATTTTAATTTTTTTTCTTAATTCTAATTTTGCGTACAAAATCATAAATGGGTTAAACGATACGTATTTTAATAGATTATAATAGTATGATGGTAATAGTATGATGATAATAATATGTAAAGTGTGACATTGTTTTGTGAAATCATTTCATCAATGTCGTTATGTTTTACAGTTTTATATTTTTGTTATGGTAAGTGGTGTGTATAATGGGGTCAAATCTATTTCTGGTTTTAAGAGATTTTCACTTAAAATTATACTATTGATATCTATTTTACATTGAGTCACTCTTATAATTTTGTGTCCTTCTATTTTCATATTATTAATAGGATTTTGGCATTTCTGTTTGAGACTTGTTTGGGTTAAATTCCAGGTTATAATTGTATTTGGTTTTATGTATTTTATTATTTCATCTGTGTGAACTGACTCAAAATTACAAATTGGTTTTAAATGTTTAATGATATTGGTAACACACTCATTGTTTATTTCTTTATTTTCATTATTGTAATCTTTATTTTTTTTTTTTCAAAATATGATTGTGTGTTGGTTTGTATTCTAGCTGATATCCGTTAGAATCTGGGTCAGGGATTATTTTGATTGTGTTTATTAATGAAAAGTTTATTGGTATGTGAAATATGATTAATAATTACTAACGTAATGTTTGCCTTCAGATGAGTAAATGTCTATGTCGGTGCTCTGTCTTTTCTAAATTACAGATATTGCATTCATTTATTATTTTTTGGATAAGCTTTGTACTTTTCTGTATTTTAGGGTGTAGAAGTTTTTCGTGAGTGCTTAAGATCAATTCTTTAAATTCTGCATGTTTTTTAGTAAGTTATGTTTTTTAGTAAAATTATGCTACGCAAGATTTATTTAGTGTTTGCAGTCTGGAATGATCCCGAAATCTGCGTCACTGTCAATATACAACGTACTCTTTTTACCGCAAAAATGGTCAACCAAATATTGTATTGTGTTTTTTGAAATACTTAGTTATTTTAATGTTTAATATTTCAAAAAGATCACCTGTCTGTTGAATGTGTTTAAAGGTCTTTCTGTAATAAAGATCAAGTCACTACTATCTTCTTCTGCGCTATATTGGGTCTGTTCGCTCAGGTATGTCTCCTGGATTTTAATTCTGGATTGGTAGGTCAAATATATTTATGGATATCATGTTAACTGTTGATAAGACATTTCAAATTATTTTCTTTGTGTTTAATTGTTCTATATTGAGGTTTTCCAAGGCTTGTGGTTGAAAATTTTTCGGCCTGTTCAACATTGGGTTCTTGGTTGTCATTGCTAGTCTCGTCATTATTAATCTGCCTTGGCTGTTTGTTTGAATTTTGGTTGTTTTCAGTTTGATGCTGATATTCTGGATAATATTCCAAATGGTCGTAAGAGGACCACACAATGCTGAGAAAGCGCCCTCTTGGTACAATGATTCGTCAATACTCATCCTAGTCTGTCCACTATCAGCTGGTCTTAATCGCTTTATGGGTTGATTGGGTACATAGGAACATGAGTTCTGTGTTGATTGGTGATTTTGATATTGGTGTTGTTCTAATCGAAATTGCTCGAGGTGTAAAGTTTTCACGTTGGTTTGGTTGAAAAGCCTTGTATGCATGTTGGCTTGGTTGAAATACATTGTTTGGATTAGGGTGATAGGGTATCGGATGATGATGACTTTGTGGAGCTTGATAGCTGGTGAATTATAATGTAGGAAAGGTGGAGCCAATGCTGCGCATGACGTCTCCGCCGATGCTGTGCTCTACATGCCCAAATAGGATCTGCTGTTGGCGTTCGTCTCCGGTAACATAAAGGGCCAGTATGTAGTCAATTCGGCTTACAAAGGTGTATAGGGTGACCGACCGGATCACCGTTGAACACATTGCCAATCTGGTAGGCAACCTGGGTCATGTTGCTGTCTGATAGGGCTGGCACGACTCTGGGCTCTGTCATTTTGTCGTTGTTCTCAAGTGAATTTAATATTGATATTTTTTGATTTACTTTATTTTATTTATTTAATTTCTTTTTATTTTTATTTGTTATTTTGCGGATCTTTGTTTTTATGTATCTTATTTGCTTTTTTTTTTATTTGGCTCTTCACTAATTTATTTATTATTTTTAGATTTTTATTTTCCCATGGCTTGCACTATTGCTTTTTCGTGGGGCTCTGAGGTAACTAATTGGATTTACAGCCTCTCACAAATTTAATAGCGTCTACTTGATATTAAATTCGAGGTTCCAATCAAAACTTAACACGATATTTATGATCTTTATTCTTTATTGTCCAACCTAAGACTGAATTGATGAGAAGCCTCTGTGCTTAAGAAATATGTTAGTGTATTTTGGGAGAGCATTGCTCTTGGATGCTTGGGGAGAGCATTGCTCTTGGATTCTTAAGTTGAGGAGAAGCCTCAGAAAGAGCAGGCAAAATTGCTTGGGTTAGGCTTTGGGCACTAGCTAAGTGCCGCTGTCCAAGAATTTGTTTATCATTGCCAAAGGATTTGTTTATCAAAACGCATACTGAGCAGAGGGCATACAGTACAGGAAGTGCTTTATTGTTCATGGAATTAATGAAATTGGCTGGTGTGCAATTGCACAATACCTACATAAAGGAAATTAAAGAATTTACAGGAGCAAATTAAAAGTGAAAGACAAGAAAATAAATGTTACATTAAACAAAAGTTTAGTGAAATTTAATTAGTGAAATTTAAGAAAGAAATATGAAAAAAAAAAAACGATTGTATCTCCTAGACAACATGGCCTTATATACTATACTTTATCTCATTATTAAATGAATAAAATGGTTATAATGTTTGGATAAATAAATATAGTTTTCCTTATGTGAAAGGGCGAAAAGTATGATGAAAGGATAACACTTAATTTAGGGATTTACCATATAGTGCCAAAGCTAAATCATGGAGGGTGGGTACAGAGGCGGGTTACTATACCATCAGTGTAACCTCATTTCCATTAGATATACTGGCATAGCGGCAGCATATACCCATGAGCTCAGAATTTCGTTCTTTCTATTAATGTTTTTTGCATTAATTATAAATTTTACTCATCTACGTAATAGGGACTATAAATTAAATTCAATGTTGCTTTCTGATCGGTGAGTCCTTTATTATTTGGCTAACGAACCTGCAAGAATCTCAAAACAGGCATCTCCACATCCACACTCGGACATTCGTTTACTACGTTAAAAAAAAAACCTTTCATGAGAGATTAGCTCACTATAGCCAGATCAGTTCAAATATTTTTTCAGAAGTAACTACCCTTGATTGTGTTACAAAACGGAACACTCTTCGTATGCGAAATTTCTGGCATAGGATTAAATGCGCGTGTAAGCTGCTTGTATCATCGGTTGTAGGCACCCAGACAGATGGTCGTCTTTATGCTTCTATTACCTTCTTAAGATATTGGCTTATTAGACAAAGGAGCCAATATAAGTTGTTTGGGAGCAGACTTGGCTGCCAAGATTGGTCATCGTGTCCAAATTTTAAAAAAATCTCATCACGTGTAAAAACAGATGATGGAAGAGCGACCAAATAACTGGTTTTATTAGCACGGATGTAGCTTATAATGGTCTAACAAAACGTCTAAACAAGCGTGTCATCTTAGGGATAGATTTTTGGAGAATTTTTCAGTTAGCACCAGGTGTAATACCCAACATTGATACTTCTAATCCAATGGTAGATAGTACTGATACTAATCAAAAAAAGTTTCCACTTTCCTCATCTCAAGAAAAGCGATTAGAGAGTAATTGGGAAAAACATTCCTTTTAAGCCATGATATTGACGTCGGTGACGCTAAGCCAATAAAACAGCTTTTTTATCCTGTTTCTCCCGCTGTAGAGAAACTTATCTACGTAGAGGTGGATAGAATGTTGTCAGAAGGCGTCATTGAGCCATCGAAGAGTTCTTGGAGCTCTCCGATGAGGCTCGTTATTCAGCCAGGCAAGGTACGCCTTTGTGCACTAAAAAAGACTCTTACCCGCTGCCAAATATAGATGGCATTTTTTCTCGGCTTCCAAAAGCCAATATCATAACCAAATTGGATCTGAAGGATGCATTCTGGCAAATACCCCTCACAGATGAGGCTGAAGCCATTACAGCTTTTACAGTGCCAGGGCGGCCACTATATTAATTTTCAGTGATGCCGTTTAATCTCTGTAATGCTCCACAGACCATGTGCCGTTTAGTCAATGAATTGGTTACCTTGATGATGTGTGTGTAGTGTCAGAAGACTTTGACAGACACATGTCCATTCTTATCAGATTAGCAGAACAATTTCGTAGGGCTAATTTGACTTTGAATGCGGCTAAGCCGTTTTTTCATTACAGAAGTTGAATATCTGGGACACATGACAGGAAATGGTGGTATCGCGACAGGTCCTAAGAAAGTCGAGGCTATAAAAACATGGCCATCCCCTAAGACGATCAATCAATGCTGTGCTGTGTTAGTGCAGCTTTCACATGACAATGTTGAACGCCCAGTGGCATTTATGTCAACAAAATAAAACACGGCACAACGCAATTATAGCGTTACCGAACATGAGTGATTAGCGGCTGTGTTGGCAATTGAAAAGTTTAGGTTGTATTTGGAGCTCCAAAAATTTGAGCTCATGACAGACCATGCTAGTTTACTATGGCTTATGCGACAGCCGTATCTTAATGGCAGGTTGGCTAGATGGTCTATGCGTTTGCAGGGCTATAGGTTGTCTATAAGCCATAGGAGAGGTAGCGAAAATATAGTGGCAGACCCCCTTTCAAGAATGCACGTAGAGGAGGTGTCAGCCATTGAGCTGATTGAGTCAGAAATTAATATCGACTCTGCATGTTTTGATTCAGAAAATTATGTATGTATGTATGTATGTATTACGCGAAATGAATGAGAAACTTCGGTATTGGGTAAATATTTAAATATTCGAACTAAACATTAAAATGGCACAGATTTAGGTATGCAGCAGGCATGGAAGTTATGGATACCCAAAGGATTAACAGAAAGTGTCATTCGTCAGGCTCACGAGTCAGTAGTAGTGACCGCCCATGGTGGCTTGGCTAAGACTTTGGAGCTTATAAGGCGTAACTTTTATTGGCCAGGCATGGTGTCACAGGTGCGCTCGTATGTTCGAGCTTGTGATGTGTCTAAATCCACTAAGGCCCCAAATCAATTCTTAAAGCCTCCTATGGGTAAGCCAGACATATCTGACAGGCCATTTATATGTAGATATTTTAGGTAGATATCCGGGGAGCAAACGAAGATTTATTGGTTTGCTCATAGTGGTTGATATCCTTTCAAAATTTCATTTGCTGTGCTTTATATTCTCCCCAATCAAATGCTTCAGAAAGGATTAAAAGATCCTTAATTACAGGCACTAGAGCCTTTCTTTCGGATCACACCGAATGGGATCTGCACATTCACGCAATAAGTTGTGCATTGCGAAACGCTCACCATCAGAGCATTGGTTATTCTCCTTATTTTGCCTTATATGGATTCGACCTTTTAAAGAATTTTCAGCTGTTAGGCGAATCTGAAAATATATTGGCCAGAGCAGATCAGTTAAATTTGATGCAGATCAGTTAAATTTGATTCGAAAAGAAATTAAGGCAAACATTTCTAAAGCCTACGATCAAAATGTAAGGCAATACAATCTCAGAACAAGAGAAATCTCATTCAAGGTCGGTCAGGAAGTATTTCGCCGTAATTTCTCTCACAGTAATTTTTCTAAACAAATAAATGCCAAGTTAAATCCACAATCGTTAAAGTCACGCGTAAAAGCGAAGCTCGGAAGTTCTTTTTATGTTTTAGAAGATCTACAGGGACGAAAACTTGGTACGTATCATGCCAAAGATATCAAACAATGATCAGGGCTTCTTTTTTTTCAAGCCATTTCCCATCCTGAACGACTTACAAATAGCTTGTTGTGTAATGTGGGCTGTATTAAATTAAAAAATTAAATTCCAAAATAAACGATGAATTTGAATTTTCATGAAAAGATAATACGATGTGAAAACGGTTACTATTTCAATAAGTCTGAGTCATTATCAGCTGATCAAATGCAAATCTAATCACGGCAAAGCTCCAACTAGAGCTTTAATTTGCATGGTAGCTTTGCACTGCTCGGCTCATAAGCGGCAGTGGAGTCTGCAAAAAAAAGTTTTTATTATCTCAAGAAAAATGTGGGTTTGTAAAAAGAAAAAAAAGGGTCAAGTTAAAGTTCGAAAAATGATGTGTAACATTTTTTAAATATAGGAGGCAAATCTAGCGTTCACATTGCTACGGGCAGCGAACAGCAAACGGGGAAAAGGAAAACAAAATATAACCTCTGCATCAATAATCTACATCTACATCTTACACTTACATCTATACTCTACATAAATATACACCAACGCATATACAACTATGTATATAGTAGCGTAATTATGCCTTTCTCATAATTCACTTATACAAAGACCGACCACGATGGTTCGATGGCTAGAATTCTTTTTCCATACGTATGCACATAAGCATAAGCAAGAGGCGCTCTCGCCCAGATCAAGTAAACAATCCACTAACCCAGTACATCTAAGATTTTCTCCCACCATTTGTTTCAGTCTTAAGCCGACATTCAATCAATATAAACGCAAAACGGATTTATTCGTAGTTTTATTTATTTCGGCGTTGATCTTATTTCAAATAAGGATCATTTATCCGAAACAAAAGAACCGCGAGTGGAAAATAAATTAACATTTATAATCCGGTACTCGTGAACAATTACGCTTATGATTTTCATTACTTCAAACTGGAAATTAAGTCCATTTCGGTTTTCCTAAAAAAGTGGATGAAAAACAAAGACAAAAATGTGAAAACATAAAACTAAAACAAAATACAAAATGGAACTATATAATATTGCTGCACCACAACTCGTAACCCTAAACGAAAACAACCTAAGTGAAGCGTAAAGACAACTCAAAGTCATTTTCATATTTAAAGGAGATCCCTCAGCGCTTTATATGTTCATTAGTAGAGTGGATTACATCCTAGAACTCTAACCAACTAACGACCTGCGACAACAACGCGGAGCTGTGAAACGAAACATAGATGGACAAGTAATAAGATCATTGGGACTACCAAACATCGAGGACTGGCACACCTTGAGGTCAAGGTTAATTGACGAATACAAGCCCCAGACGCCAAATTACAAACTTCTGGAAAATTTCCGAGAGACGGAAGGATGAGGAAATTTACGAACATTCTGTGAGGAAGCTGAAAGTCGGCGTCAACTCTTAATATCTAAGCTACATCTAGAAGGTAATAATACCGACCTCATCATTTATTTGCAAGCAATTAGGGACTCTTATTCGAAAATTACCAACTAATTTGTTCTGTATTTTGGCTCATCAATTCCTGATTTAAGAACCCTAATTAACATAGCACAAAATGAGGGGATTTATGAAGAAAACGCAAATGCTTATATGAAGCAAAATTTCGAAAAAAATATTATAACTAAAATTGAAAATAATACTCCCCATGCAAGTACGAGCAAAATTAATCCAAACTTTCAAACTCACTATCAATCCAGATATCCACCATATCAACAACCATTACAGCCTTTTCCTAATCCATACCTGTATCCACCCGTTCAATCGCAATATGCACCCATTCAAACTCAACAACGACAAATGTTCAACAGACCACCCATGAGACCTAAACAAAATCAATACGGTGCAACTAGATTTGCAAACCCACAACCTTAATAAGAATCCATTTCCGCAAACACAAGAAACTATAACTAACAACCCCAACAATATTTTTAACAGGCCTGAATAATTTTATCTACATGATTTCTCAGAAGATTATGATTTATTAATTGGACAATCTATTATAAATTATAAAAATTCTACAGTTTCAATGTATGTATACCTATTAATTAACTCAGTTACAAATAAAAATCATTTTACATTCAAGAACAAAAAATAGATGAGAAATTAATTCCGACTTTCATAAAAATATTTGATTTTAAATTGTTTCGATTAAATCATCTAAATGAGGAGGAAAGTTCTAAATTAAAAATATTATTAAATAAATTCAAGAATCTTCAATATAAAGAAGGAGATCCTTTAACATTCACTAACACGATAAAACACTTAATAAACACAACACAATCCTCCTATTTATTCAAGGCAATATCCACTTGCTCGTATGCATGAAATAGAAGTAGAAAAGAAGGTACAAGAAATGCTAAGGCAAGGATTAATTAGAGAAAGCAATTCACCGTATAATAGCACCACTTAAGTAGTAACTAAGAAACGTAAAGTTTCGAGTGGATAGAAGACAGAAAAAAAGAAGCCAGTTTTTTTGTTCATATTGTAGCTCCGAATGGAATTAAACCAAACCCTCTTAAAGTAAAATCTATAGTTTCATAACCAATTCCAACTAAAGTAAAAGAGATCAGAGCATTCCTCGGACTAACCGGTTATTACCGCAAATTTTTCCCTAATTACGATGACATAGCAAAACCCCTGACATTGTCTTAAAAAAGGAATGAAAATAGACACAAAAAATCAAAATTATTTAGATGTATTACTAAAAACAACTCCACGATTTTGAAAAAAAATGTGTCCTTACCACAGATGCTAGTAAGGTAGGCCTTGGTGCCTTTCCTTATATCTTTCATTAGCAGAACACTAAATGAACACTAATTAAAAAGGAATCGAAAAGGAATTACTCGCCATAGTGTGGGCAACTAAAACCTTTCGCCACTACATACTTAGACGACAATAGACGAAATAGCTAGCGACCAACAACCAACCTCTTAGGTGAATACATTAAGGAAACCAAATGCTAAACTCCAAAGATGGAGAACAAAATTACAAGAATTTCAGTTTACAATCGACTATATTAAGGGCAAACACAACGTAGTTGCTGATGCATTATCACAAATCAAAATTGAAGAGAACCATAATAGCAAAGTCACCCAACATACTGCAGAGGAAGACAATAGCGAGCTTATTCATTTAACAGAAAAACCAATAAATACTTTTACAAAACTAATCATATTCGTTAAAACAGATCATAATAAAGTAGAAAAATCAACCAATTTCGGCAATTCAATTACTACAATCTTCTACGATAAAATGACAAGAGAATAAGCAAAGCAATTTTTGCTTGATCATTTCATTTACAAATACATCACCATGTACATTATGAGTGAGGCAGATTTTGAATTTATACAAACAGCACATAATGAAATCATTAATACCAACTACACAAAGATTATTCTTAGTCTCATCTTATTAAAAAACGTGCATTCAAAGAAATAATATTGCAATCTCATGAAAAACTCTTGCACCCAGGTATCCAAAAAATGACAAAGGTGTTTAGAGAATGCCATTATGTTTCAAATTGTCAACCTCTAATTCAAAACATAATAAATGAATGCAACTTGAGTAACTTGACCAAGACAGAACATAGAAAAAAATGCCTTTTAAATTTACCCCGAATCCTGAACACAGTCGAGATAAATTTTTAATAGACATCTATTCATCTGAAGTAAAACACTACATTAGTTATATCGACGTTTACTCGAAATTCGCCACAATTGAACAAATCAAATAAAGGATTGGATAGTGTGAAGAAATGCACTAATACGAATTTTCAATCAGTTAGGCAAGCCCATATGGTTTAAAGCAGATAGATACGGCGCATTCTCGAGCTTGGCTCTTAAGCGATGGCTTGAAGGTGAGGAGATTGAGTTACGACTCAACACAGCAAAGAACGGAGTAGATATATAAAGGTTACATAAAACAATATTAGAAAAAGAATAATTAATTCATCTAACGATGAGGAAGCTAAACTAAGCAAAATTGAAACCATTCTTTACATATACAATCACTAAACTAAGCATGACACTACTGGACAGACTCCTGCTCACATTTTTCTTTACTCTTGTCAACCAAATTTAGATACTCAAAAAATAAAAGAGAGGCAAATAAAAAAAAAAAATTACAGACAAGAGTTTTATATAGACACTCGATATAGAAAAGGTCCTCTACAGAAGGGAAAACTGGAAAACCCATTTAAAGCAAACAAAAATGTAGAACAAATAGACTCCAATAATTATATAATCACAAATCAAAATGGAGTCACTCATTACTATAAAACAGTTTAAGAAAAGAAAACTTTTAATAAAGTCCCAACTTGGATGAATCACAAAGACAACGAATTACTAATCATATCACACATACCCATTAACCAAACACTGATCAACACAATTAAAATTATCCCTTATCCTGATCAGAACGGATACCAGTTGGATTACTCTGACAATGAGTCTTACTTCGAAAATAAAAATAAAATCTTTTAACAAAAAGATTAAGAAATAAATAATGATTGCCTCACAAATATAATTATACGTAAAAATCCATTTCATTCAAATCCCCACAAAATAAATGATTACATTTTTTGAGCCAGTTATAACGTAGTACAAAACAATTACCAAAAATTTAAATAAAGGGAAATAAAATTATTACAGTAAAACAATGCAGAATCGAAATCGAAAACATTATCTTAAGTAAAAATTATTTTACTCCGGAAATAGGCCTAACACCCTTATACGCAACTCTCGATATAATTAAGATAAAGATGATAAAACATAATGATGTTGTGAAACTAATACCAAAAAATAATAACATATTTTATATTATCATAACACTTATTATTATTGTACCTATTATACTATACGGATTATCAAAATATGTAACCTATAACCCATTTATAATTTTATATACAAAAATAAGAAAACAACCGAAAATAAATAAAGAACAGCCTCAAGACCCTTATTGTACCTAACAGCATCAGCCTATGCATAGGCTTCTTTTTAAGGAAGGGAAGTAATGCCTTCCCCGCAATTCACTTATACAAAGACCGACAGCGGTGGTCCGCCGTATCGATTACTCGTTAAATAAACAAACATTTCTCGATATTGCCAGTCTCGTTAAAAAAACAAACATTTCTGGATATTACGCATATACTGTGCAACTATAGTATACTATAAGTATATACCGGTGCAACTGCAGAGCAACTATAATTAAAGAACTTATCCAAAATGCAACATACTTAAATAGTGATGCCCAAACTTAGATATTAGCACACACATACATTCACAAGGTTTCACATTATTAATTAATTAGCATTTAACAAGATAAAAAAAAATTAATGCAGAAAAAAAAAAATACGAAACGCAGAAGTAGCATGAACATGAGCAAATGAGAACAAGAAGGAACCAAACAAATAATTAGTTTAACCGGCCTTTAATTTAAATTTTCATATTTCAAATTTGATTTTCATTTTTATTATTTTTTTTTTCTTATTGTTGATTATTTTTAGTTCTGGCACTGCTAATTTTTGTGGGCCTGTAGTGTATTTTCTCGGTCCCACGTTGGGCGCCAAAAATGTGTAGTGTACGTAGTTCGATAGATTTTTAACTAGTTGGTCTTTTAATAGTGGGTGGTAATTACTAATAAAGAGGACCTTGTACTTCCTTCGCTAGGGATGCGCACTCTTGCTATGCTCGGGTCTAGCTCGCCGTAGGTCGGGGTCCTTTTAGCTTAGGAAGTGTTCAACATAAGTAATCGACAAACCATTAAATCTATTTATTCACAATTCATTCCTTTCCAATATATCTTTAATCATAATTCCATTTATATAAATTCAGTTTAATAAACGTTTCCATTAAATCTCTTTTACAAACTAACATATTATAATCTACGCATAATTATCCTAGTCATTCTCTAACTCTTCATTTTTGTTTATATTCAGTGGCAAAATAAAGTATATAAAAGTAAAGTATAAAGCAAATATATATAAGTAATTGAATATAAAATTAGCAAATATAGTTACATAATCTTTAGTCAAATGCAGATCTTATTTTATTTAGACGTTCGAGTGGCATTTTGTTAGAATTTTAATATAGGTAATTCATAATAAGGTATTTATCATTGTTGTTGTAGTACTCACGACCTTAAATATCCACTCCATGATGTGCGTAAAGTTGGGCCCAAGTTCACGTTGACAATGTCGAGCTGTAGGTCAAACTTTAAAGGTTCTAATTTAAATTCCTATTCAAATGCCAAAAGTTCCGTCAATCTGCGAGTATTTAATTCATTATAAATCGCAATACAAAAGAAAATCAAGAATCAAAACAAAACACGAAATATAACTGCAGTACTGCAGCGATAAGACCTTAGGAAACCGCTGGCTGCTGCGCTGCGTTGCGATAAGACGAAATCACAAAGTTAGACCTCCGTTGGTCATAGGAGATTATCTTCACTGCGTGACGTTGATGATGTCCAAATATAATTAAATCTGATCCGGTCGTCTAAACTTCTGCATAGCTGGATAATCGGGATGAGCTCTAGCCTTCCAATATATTTGGCCAGTTATGATTCGGCAGGTGGCCGGTTGCGTAACTTGTTGGCTGAAGGTTATGCCGCCTCGTGGCGGCTGCTATAATTTAGGGCGAGGGTGTCTTGAAGAGTTGTTGCAGTGTAAAGTTAAGTTGGTCACTACAGGCGACTGCCACTCATTATTTTTATTAGTTATTATTTTGTGGGAGGTAAACCATTTAATTCGGTAATATACCTTACATGGGTATATAAGTATTATTATTTACTTTTGAGTCTATTAAATGGACCGTTGTAGTAACTAAGACCAACGCTGTAACCGAAGTTTTGTTAAATAAAATAAATTGCAAATCCAGTAGAACTATGATCTTTAGACTTAACTTAAGACTTTCAACTTAAGACTGATTATTTTTAATTTTAGTTTTGGCACTACTAATTTTTGTGGGCGATTGCCATTCATTATTTTTATTAGTTATTATTTCGAGGAAAGGCATTTTATTTGGTAATATTCCTTACATGGGTATATATAATGTATATGGATAGATTTGGGTAAGTGAATTTATTATTTTCTTTTTATTTACACTTGCTTATGTGAACATATATCAACAAATACATACATAATACTTAATACCCAATAAATGGCACAATCCTTACATAAAGGAAATTAAAGAATTGACAGGAGCAAATTAAAGGGGAAAGACAAGAAAATGAATGTTGCTTTAAACAAAAGTTTAGTGAAATTAAATTAGTGAAACAAAACTAAACGATAAAATTAAACAAAATTACTGAAATTTAAGAAAGAAATAAGAAAAAAAAACGGTGAATTAGGAAAGAAAACAATTAAATAAAGTATTAAATAAATTCAATTAAAGTTAGCAACCGAAACCGGAAATAGAAATAAAATATTGAATAGTTGTGAAAAATAGTAGTGAAAGAAACAAAAAAATTGAACAACGTAACGTTAACGTAATTACTTAACAAAAAAAAAATTTAATGAAATTAGGTTGACTAAAATTAAATTCCAATTTTTTTTCTCTTATCAACTAGACAACATGGCCTCATATACTATATTTTATCTTATTATTAAATGAATAAAATTGTTATAATGTTTGGATAAATAAATATAGTTTTCCTTATGTGAAAAGGCGAAAAGTATGATGAAAGGGTAACACTTAAATTAGGGATTTACCATATAGTGCCAAAGGTAAATCATGGAGGGTGGGTACAGAGTCGGGTTACCATACTATCAGTGTAACCTCATCTCCATACTGGCAAAGCGGCAGCATACATCTACCTATGAGCTCTCAGAATTTCGTTCTTTTCTTTTATTTATTTTTTTCATGAATTATAAATCGTACTCAGCTACGTAATAGGCACGGGACAATAAATTAAATTCAATGTGGCTTTCTGATCGAGTGAGGGCTTTATTATTTGGCCAAAGGAATTTCGTGAACAGAAGAGGTAATCCCGTAACCATACGATTAGATATGGGAACAAATTTCGTCGGAGCAGACAACGAATTGACTGGAATTACATTAAATCAGAAATGTCCAATAAAGGAATCGACTGGCAGTTCAATTTCCCTTCTAATACCAGTTCAGGTGGATGTTGGGAACGCTTGGAAAGGTCAAGGAGAAATCAGAATTATTGATAGAAAATAAAATTATGGATAGAAAAGCAGTTTTGGAAAAGAATGACGGCACGACAACACAATTTAATAAATCGTTCGTTTCTGATATCATCTTGCTAATTTTTGCGAATTTTGTTTATATTCAATAAATAAATGTATTACTAATGGAGGGAAACATAGCGAGTTGAGACGATTCTATTTGGTGCTCTTTTCCATTTGCCACACGGAGTGGCCGCAGTAGGGCTTCAAATTTTGTTATTTTATCCTCTGGGGTCGGACTCAGTATTTATAATTCTTAACTTTTCGTTGACAGTTTTATGAAATCTCTCAATGTCGGAAATTCCATTCTTAAATGTAATACAGCACACATAAATTTTATATCTTTATCGGCTTTTATTTCGGAAAGTTTTCGCATTTCTTTAAAAATTTTAAGAAAAGCTCTCTAGAGCTGACTTTAATTAAGGCGGCATATTTGGAATAAAGGTCAATACATGACAGGAATGTTTTATTATCGATTAAATAAAAATCGATAACAAATTTTTCTCTAGGATTGAAACGCCAGGTTAACTCGTAATTTAATTTAATGTCTCTATGTTCTGTTTCGCACATGTTACATACTTCACATTTATTGATAATGTTCTATATTAACTTTTGATAGTCTGGGTAGTAATATTTTTCTTTAAAATTTTTGGGTAATTTTTCTATACCTGGATGTAAGAGTTCTCTATGGGTTTTTATTATTACTTCTTTAAATTCTGAATATGTTTCAATATCTATTAATTTACTGGTTGCTCTCATAACTTTAGATATGTTGTTTGGACTAAAAAGTTTTATGTGGGCGTTTTGAAATGTAAGGAAATCTATTTTATTATGAAAATAAATTACGCTACTTTTTGTATACAAATATTCTTTTATTAATTCTTTTGTATACTAACTTGTGGAGTTGAAAATATTTTCCTATTTCTGTATTGTCATTGTCGTCTTTGACAAATTCTATTTGTCTATTATAGTAGTTTATGCACCTTTCCGTAAAGGAAATGTAATTTTGGTTATCTTCATGGCTACTATGTACGGCAGTATGTGAAGTAGGAGACTCGCCGTAGAAGTTTTCTATTTTAAAACGTGAAAGTGAATCGGCCACATGGTTTTCTTTCCTGATACATATTTTATATAGTAATCAAACTCATTTAGTCTGATTTTCCTTCTTAGGAGTTTCATGTTTGGTCCATGTTCATGTTCATTGAGAGTACGGCTAGCGTAACAAACAGGTTTATGATCCTGTGATAATACAGCACCCAGAGCGGCATTGCTTGCATCTGTGGTTAATGAGAATGTTTTTTCGAAATTTGGTTAAATTAATATTGTCGCACACAATTAAAAATTTTAATTTTTCGAAGGATGATATATAATTGGTATCTTTACAATTTAAAACGGCATTTTTTTTTGTTTTTTGTGTTATGGGTTTAGCAATTTTGGCAAACTTAGGGATATATCTAAAGAGTCCGATAAAAGAATTTTATTTCTTTTTGTTTTGCGTAATTGGAATTTTTGTATGGCTTCTATTTTATTTGGGTTGGGCTTTATGCCTTCAGTAGTTAAGATATGACCTAAGAACTCTGTTTCTTTTTTCATACATTCACATTTGTCAAGGAGTAACATTAGATTGGCTTCTTGTAATTTAGCAAATACTTTAAGTAGAGATAAGTGGTTTATCTAATATTAAGTGGTAGATACTATTATATCGCCCATGTAAACTAAACAATCTTTGTAAATTTAGTCTTATAATAGATTGTTAATACAACGTTGATATGTTGCAGGTGCATTCTTCAGTCCAAATAGAATACGAGTGTACTCGTAATGTCCATTTTTCGTGGAAAAAGCGGTTTTTTGAATCGAGCTTTTATCCATTTGGATCTGATGAAAACTTTTTGCTAAATCTATGGTAGTGAAATATTGAGACCTACCTAGCTTATCTAGTATTTCATCGATGACAGGATTTGGGTACTTATCATCAATAGTAATTTCGTTTAGTTTGCGATAGTCGATTACTTACCTAAACTTTGTTTTACCGGAAGCATCTCTTTTTTCGGTATTATCCAGATTGGTGAGATCGATTTCCGAACAATTGTTGAATAATTTCATTGATTTGTACCTCGACTTCATTGTCGTAGGCTTGGGCACTTTGGTTGGGTCTTCATGTTTAGTTTGGATGACATGCTTTACAGTACTTGTGAAGGTCAAATTTTCACCTTCTCTGTATTGTATGTCGCTAAATTCATGAAGAATTTTAGTAAGGGCATTTGACTCTTCTTTATTTAGATGGTCAAGCCGAAATTCGTTTGAATCCCCTATTTCGTTTCCTCTTGCATTATTTGTGGCTTCATCATCAGTGGATAATGATGGCTGTAAACCACTCAAACAGTCGAGGCTGTCTTCTAGGCTACCTTCTCGTTCTGGTATGTAGTCCATTAAGAAATTTTGTTGTTTAAAAATTTATTTATTTATTTAGAAATATATCTTGTTTGTATTGTCTGTTTAATTCTTTCTCTTTTTTTTTAATGTTCATAAATATACCTTTATTTGTTTTTCTTTATTTATTGAATATATTTATTCTTTTACAAAATTTATTTTTTTTTTGTATTTTCTTAAATTTTATCCAAATTATTCGCGTTAATATAAACTGAGCGACTGTTACAATGGTTAAAATTAAAAGAAGCATCTGTGGTATAGGCACATAGCGAGCACACACTGTAAACCCTTGAGACACTTTGTTGCAGTTGTTTGCATAACGAAGTCCCAAGCATAAGCGGCTGGGCGTATACGATCGCACATATAGCGTGTGAACGGTCAAGTACAGTGTCAGCACAATTATGCATAAACACATGTGCGGTATGAGAACTTTTTGTAAGAGCATTATAATAAAGACCACAGAAAAGAATGGATGTATGTTATTTCTGGATTTCAAACGGTTTTCTGGGCACTGGTCAACATAAGTCACTTAACCAAACCAAACCAAACACAAAAAAAAAAGTTAAAAGAAAAATCCAAAATAATAAAAAAAAATTGTTGGATAATATAAATCAATCAAATACAAAATCTAGTTCTAAATATTTAAAGAATACCAATATTCAAATTATAAACACATATATATAATATTAGTTTGGCAAATATCTCCCTTCCGTCTTTTTGTCTTTTGAATTTCGCGGCTATGTACAAAGCGCTACAGAGCTTGTATCTGGCTACGAGCGTATACGTATACTATATACGTATACTATACATAATTTGAAAGGTATTGACATAACCTACAAAACGACGCTATTCATGATTAGTTTGGATATTGCGTTCAACAGTTATAGACGTGTAAACGTGGAGTTCACTAACGCCGAAATTCTCGATTTTTTAAAGTTTTCCTTCGTTAAAGGCAAATCCGCCAGAGAAACGTTCCGTGAGATTAATGGTGTTTTGGGGGATGGTACTCTATCACTTCGAACCGCGGAGGAATGGTTTCGACGATTCAGAGCCGGTGAAAACGACACCATGGATAAGCCAGCCGGCGGCATGTGGCATCTCGTGACATCGCCCAGGAGATGAGAGTTAGTCACCAAACCATTTTAAACCATCTGCAGAAGGCTGGATACAAAAAAAAGCTTGATGTTTGGGTGCCGCATGATTTGACGCAAAAAAACCTTCTGGACCGAATCAACGCCTGCGATATGCTGCTGAAACGGAACGAACTCGACCCATTCTGGAAGCGGATGGTGACTGGCGACGAAAAATGGATCACATACGACAATATCAAGCGAAAACGGTCGTGGTCGAAGGCCGGTGAATCGTCCCAAACAGTGGCCAAGCCGGGATTGACGGCCAGGAAGGTTTTGCTGTGTGTTTGGTGGGATTGGAAGGGAATCATCCACTATGAGCTGCTCCCATATGGCCAGACGCTTAATTCTACCATCTACTGCGAACAACTGGACCGCTTGAAGCAGGCGATCGACCAGAAGCGTCCAGAATTGGCCAACAGGAAGGGTGTAGTGCTCCACCAGGACAACGCCAGACCACACCCTTCGTTGATGACTCGTCAGAAGCTACGGGAGCTCGGATGGGAGGTTTTATTGCATCCACCATATAGCCCGGACATAGCGCCAAGTGATTACCACCTGTTCCTGTCCATAGCGAATGCCCTTGTTGGTGTAAAGTTCAACTCAAAAGAGGCTTGTGAAAAGTGGCTGTCCGAGTTCTTCGCAAATAAGGAGGGGGGCTTCTACGAGGGAGGTATTATGAAGTTGCCATCTAGATGGAAACAGATTATCGAACAAAACGGCGCATATTTGAACTAAATCCGATCACTGTAACACTTTTTATAAGGCATTGAATAAAGAGCAAAAAAGCGGAATGGAGATATTTTCCAACCTATTATATATCCAATCTCATAAAACAAGAGTTGGGATATTTCAATAAATTTCCGTGTGCGATTTGTGTGAAAGTGGCAACGAGATTCGACCCCAAGGCGTAAGGAAGGCCAGGCCTATATAAGAGCATTTGGTTGCTCTACAGCCGACTACCCCCCGTCTCGTCGACCCCCGCATCAGCTCATGGTTTAAATCCCGGCGCTCCAAGAAGAGGCCACGAGGCGACATAACCCTCAGCAACAAGTTACGCAACCGGCCACCTGCCGAATGATAACTAGCCAAATATATTGGAAGGCTAGAGCTCATCCGGATTATTCAGCTATGCTGAAGTTTAGACGACCGGAGCAGATTTAATTATATTTGAACATCATCATCGTCACGCAGTGAAGATCATCTCCTATGACCAACGGAGGTCTAACTTTGTGATTTCGTCTTATCGCAACGCAGCGTAGCAGCCAGCGGTTTCCTAAGGTCTTATCGCTGCAGTGCTGCAGTTATATTTCGTGTTTTGTTTTGATTCTTGATTTTCTTTTGTATTGCGATTTATAATGAATTAAATACTTGCAGATTGACGGAACTTTTGGCATTTGAATAGGAATTTAACTTAGAACCTTTAAAGTTTGACCTACAGCTCGACAATGTCAACGTGAACTTGGGCCCAACTTTACGCACATCATGGAGTGGATATTTAAGGTCGTGAGTACTACAAAACAACAATGATAAAAATCTTATTATGAATTACCTATATTAAAATTCTAACAAAATGCCACTCGAACGTCTAAATAAAATATTATCTGCATTTGACTAAAGATTATATAACTATATTTGCTAATTTTATATTCAATTACTTATAACTATTTGCATTGTACTTTACATTTATACACTTTATTTTACCCACTGAATATAAAAAAGTATATGAAGAGTTAGAGAATGACTAGGATAATTATGCGTAGATAAAAATATTGTTAGTTTGTAAAAGAGATTTAATGAAACCGCTTATTAAACTGACTTTATATAAATGGAATTATGATTGAAGATATATTGAAAAAGAATGAATTGTGAATAAATAGATTTAATGGTTTGTCGAGTACTTATGTTGAACACTTTCTTAAATATGTGGTAGAGTTATTTTGAACTTGACCAAGGGACAATGTAAATATTTTAAGTAGCATTGTCATGGTAGGGAGGGTAAAGACTTAGGGAATTATTAACATCCAAAATTCCCAATACTTATCAGAATCTGTAGCTTATCTTCACACGTGTCGGAGTGTATCAATATAAAGCCATTTCTTTTATTAATCGGTAGTTCACTTTTGAATATTGTTTATGAGTAAGACGCACTTATTATAATGTAGTAGCGTTCGTACTATCCTAAGCTAAAAGAACCCCGACCTACGGCGAGCTAGACCCGAGCATAGCAAGAGTGCGCAACCCTAGCGAAGGAAGTTCAAGGTCCTCTTTATTAGTAATTACCACCCACTATTAAAAGACCAACTAGTTAAAAATCTATCGAACTACGTACACTACAGAAGAGAGTCTTCTGAAGATTAGGGGTAATTGGAGAATCCTGGGACAAGTGCGAAGGCGTAGGCGCCGATCGCGATAGTTTATTATTTCAGTTGGCTCGCCAAGTGGTCGAATGCAAATGATTAGGGGACGAGAGTCTGTGTTTATAAAGGATGCAAGTGTCTATGTTTATGATAAGGCGACAAGTGTCTATGTTTATTATTTGCGATCTGGGAGAAAGGGTGGCTTTGGAACATGACGCTGTGTTCAAGTTTAATCGAAGGGCTCTACATTTTGTGCTTAGACTTAGATATTTTGTGTTTATACATTAATGTGTGTATATGAGCTTATACTAGTGTATGTTGCTTATAATTATCTTATGGGGAGTTGTGGGTGTAATAATGGATATGTTACTTCCCCATACTTAAGAAAAAAGCCTGTCCTCAGGCGCTTATTTTAGGGTACAATACAGGGGTATTTACCTGGGGTACAACGTTTTCTGTTTCAGGGTGTATAATAGTTTCGTTTTCTGGGGTTTGATTTTTGAATATTACAATTAATTTTTGGGGTATATTTTTATATTTATAAATAAAGTACAATGCAACAATTATAACTAGTATGATTATTGCTGTAGGTGTTATTATTTGAAAGATATTATTCATCTGATTGTGTTGTTCGATTACTTCTTTTGTGTGAATGTATTCTAGTGGTTCAAGTTTTCTTACGTTATTGTTTACATAGATAGTTTGAGTGTAATCTAACATTGTGTTGCTAATTAATATATCTTCTAATTGAACGGAACAATTCAAGGTTTTTATCATGTTGTTACCTTCTATTATAATTTCTCTATTAATACAATTTTGGTTTAAAATAGTCTTGGGAAGGTACCAAGTTGTAATTATATTAGGTTCTACATATTTTATTTCAAAATAAAAAAGTGTTTTACTGTATCTACATTGTGTTGAGAGTTGGTTTAGTATGCCTGTTAGACATTTATTTATGACCAAGCTTTGGGAATTTGCTGTGTAAGTTTGATAATTGTGTAAAAAATATTTGTCATGTATTGTTTCAGTTAGTATGTTACTATTTTCGTCTGGGTATGGTATTATTTCAAAAACTGGTGTTTTAATTATTTCTCTCGGAATGTGGGATATTATCAGAATTTCGTTTGTATCAGATTTAAGCCAAGAAGTTTTGATATTAAGAATTTTTTCAGAATCGACGTGAGTTAATGAATCGTGTTTCAAAAGTTTTGGGTTAAAGATACCTAAGCGTGTCAGTTGCAAACCAAGTTCTATGTTTTCTATGTATTCAGTGAATTGTTGTAGGTTGAAAATTACTAAGGCTAACATTTGTTCTCCTTCAAAGTTACTATTTACATGATTGGTCAATTCAATTCCTTTATTAATGGCTACTATTAAGTGGTTGAGTTCGCTAACTTGTACATTATTTTTAGAGATGTCACCTATTTGTTGTTGCAATTCTTCTTTATCTTCTTGACTTAAAGTGCCGAATAAGTATTTGTACATTGTTCCTATAAAATTAGCGAGACCGCGTTTACTATGTTTTGCAATTCTTATACCGTTCATTTCTCTGTTAAGTTTTTCTGTTAGATACTGAATTTGTGGAAGAGTTTCAAAGATTTGAGTTTGTTTGATAACTTCTTCATAAGTGTTTTCAGTTTTAGTTAAATTAACAGATAAGTAGTGATATTCATAGCTTATTGGTAAATCTAATGATCCGGTTTGAAAGATTAGGTAACCGTTTTTGGCCTGGATAGGGGTTACTTCTAAGTATTGTGTGTTAATTGTCGATAGGAGGCATAACATGAGTAGCATGCTCGGGAGTAGGCCTAGAATTATCGTTATTATATTTACTTTTATTAATTTTCTTTTTCTTTTTAAACTTAGATTTATAGTGTATTATTTTTCGACCTCTATTTGTTTCTGCTGGTGTTCGACCAGTTGTGAATTGGTTTTTTGGGGTTCATTTTCGCTTGATATTATTCTTAATTTTTCATTAACGGTTTTATGAAATCTCTCAATGTCAGAAATTCCATTTTTACTTGTCGTTATATTTAAGGTTACACCTTGTGAATCTAACCAGAGTTTAAGTGCGATGCACATGAAAGCGGAGTCTCTGTGGCCTTTTATTTCTATAGGTTTACCCATGTCGTTGAATATACGTAAAATAGCTCTTTTAGCTTCAAGCCAGTCTCTACTATTTACTTCTATCAGGGAGGCGTATTTAGAATAAATGTCAATACATTATATTACTTGCGTCCTTCGTCAATGAGAATTTCTTTTCGAAGTTAGGGTATATTAGGATTGGATCGGACGTAATGAGTACTTTAAGTTTCTCGAAGGCGGACATGTAGTCATTATCTTTTGTGTTAATTATTGCTCCTTTTTTCAATTTAAGTGTCATGGGTTTTGCTATTTTTGCAAAATCGGGAATGAACTTACGGTAGAATCCGCAGAGTCCAAGGAAAGATTTTATTCCTTTTGTAGTTTTTGCGATAGGAAAATTAACAATTAAATTTATTTTGTTAGGGTTTGGTTTTATACCGTCTGTCGTGATAATGTGACCGAGAAATTCTGTTTCTTTCTTCAGAAATTCACAT
The DNA here is from genome assembly GCF_003286155.1 of Drosophila erecta. Taxonomy (NCBI): domain Eukaryota; kingdom Metazoa; phylum Arthropoda; class Insecta; order Diptera; family Drosophilidae; genus Drosophila; species Drosophila erecta. The sequence continues at coordinate 801,038 of NW_020825228.1, read as the reverse complement.
TTATCAAGTTGCACTTTTAGATTTGCTGAACGTAGTTTATCGAATACATTTTCAATAACATTATGTGTTCCTCTAGTGAAGTGGAGTAAACTATAATATCATCTAAGTAGACTAAACAATCCTTATAGATTAAATCTTCTAGAAGGTTGTGTAGTGTACGTAGTTCAATAGATTTTTAACTAGTTGGTCTTTTAATAGTGGGTGGTAATTACTAATAAAGAGGACCTTGTACTTCCTTCGCTAGGGATGCGCACTCTTGCTATGCTCGGGTCTAGCTCGCCGTAGATCGGGGTTCTTTTAGCTTAGGATAGTACGAAACGCTACTACATTTTAATAAGTGCGTCTTACTCATAAACAATATCCAAAAGTGGACTACTGATTAAACAAAGAAATGGCTTTATATTGATACTAATGATACACGCCGACACGTGTGAAGATAAGCTACAGATTCTGATAAGTGTTGGGAATTTTGGATGTTAATGATTCCCTAAGTCTTTACACTCCCTACCATGACAATGCTACTTAAAATATTTACATTGTCCCTTGGCCAAGTTCAAAATAACTCTACCACATATTTAAGAAAGTTTTCAACATAAGTACTCGACAAACCATTAAATTTATTTATTCACAATACATTCTTTTCAATATATCTTCAATCATAATTCCATTTATATAAATTCAGTGTAGTAAACGTTTCCATTAAATCTCTTTTACAAACTCACAAATTTTAATCTACGCATTATTATCCTAGTCATTCTCTAACTCTTCATTTTCGTTTATATTCAGTGGGTAAAATAAAGTATATAAAAGTAAAGTATAAAGCAAATATATATAAGTAATTGAATATAAAATTAGCAAATATAGTTACATAATCTTTAGTCAAATGCAGATATTATTTTAATTAGACGTTCGAGTGGCATTTTGTTAGAATTTTAATATAGGTAATTCATAATAAGATTTATATCATTGTTGTAGTACTCACGACCTTAAATATCCACTCCATGATGTGCGTAAAGTTGGGCCCAAGTTCACGTTGACATTGTCGAGCTGTAGGTCAAACTTTAAAGGTTCTAAGTTAAATTCCTATTCAAATGCCAAAAGTTCCGTCGATCTGCGAGTATTTAATTCATTATTAATCGCAATACAAAAGAAAATCAAGAATCAAAACAAAACACGAAATATAACTGCAGCACTGCAGCGATAAGACCTTAGGAAACCGATGGCTGCTACGCTGCTACGCACAAAGTTAGACCTCCGTTGGTCATAGGAGTTGATCTTCACTGCGTGACGTTGATGATGTCCAAATATAATTAAATCTGATCCGGTCGTCTAAACTTCTGCACAGCTGAATAATCTGGATGAGCTTTAGCCTTCCAATATATTTGGCCAGTTATGATTCAGCAGGTGGCCGGTTGCGTAACTTGTTGGCTGAAGGTTATGCCGCCTCGTGGCGGCTGCTATAATTTAGGGCGAGGGTGTCTTGAAGAGTTATTGCAGTGTAAAGTTAAGTAGGTCACTACACCCACAGATAAGGGTGACGAGACTATTTCAAGGAAGCCTTATCTGAAGAAACTCATTGTTTTCTAGCTTGAATATCCTTCAAATGGAATACTCCTAATTTCTTTCCTCTCTCATCTTCTAATTCATAGTAGTACGAGCTACGTTTCTTAAAAACTTTAGCTGGGATAAATACGGGTGCCAATTTACTACTGAATTTCTTTACGGCATTTCTTTGTGTAAAGTTTCTAGCGTAAACGAAATCGCCGTTTTTAAATTCTATCTGCCGAGTGCGTAGGTTGTATCTATTCGCGTTTTCTTCATGGCATCTGTTTAGGTTCAGTTTAGCTTGCCGTCTCTGCAGTTCTAAAGCCTCGGGCTTAGATAACCGAGTGTCGTCCGCTAACATATTTAGAGAACGCAGGAGACTATAGTCCTTGCCGTTAAGGATCACATTTTGTCCAAATGTCAGAAAGTAAGGTGACGAACCTGTGCTTCTATGTAACGACGCTCTTAAAGATCCGCTAATAGCGTCTAAGTTGTCATCCCAATTTGTGTGGTCTTTCCCTATATAAGCTCTTACAGCGGCTAACACCGATCTGTTAAGTCTTTCACTCGCGTTAGCCTGTGGAGAATATATGGCTGTAAGTTTTTGCTGTACGCCAAAACTAGTAAGAATATAGCCCCCTTTAAGTAGTCACAGATTTTAGGAGCGGTGAACTTCTTGAGAGGTAACAAAAAGTGAAAACGGGTTATGGTCAACGACAATCAACAAACCTATGTGACTTTTTTTTGTGCGAGGGTATGGGCCTAAGAGGTCAATATATAATTTTTGGAATGGCCTGTCTGAGGTTAACGGTTTACCCATTGGCGGTATTAGAACCGTGTTTGGACTTTTCGTGGTACGAAAAATTACACAATTAGATATATAGTTGCGTATCTGCGTAACCATGCAAGGCCAAAACAAATATCTTTTTAGTTTCTCTACAGTTTTACTCATGCCACAATGAGATGAACTTGGTGCATCATGGGCCTGAAACAATATATCGGGTACTAAAGCTGAAGGTATCCATAGTTTCCATGGGTTTTCTTGCTTTATATCATCTGATACAAAAGTAGTTCTTTTGTAAATATATCCATCCCTGATTTGTAGATCGGGAAATCTTGATTGATTGTTAGATATTGTCTTTATTAAGTCCAAGTATTCCGTGGATTTGAAATGTGGAGAATCTACGTCAACTATGGGTCCATTTTGACAAAATTCATCGATGGCTGGGTCGTTCTGTCTGGATAAGGTGTCTGCAACGACGTACTGAGAACCGCTACGATGTTTTATAGTGAACGTAAACGCTCTCAACTTCATTTACCATCGAGCTAACCTTCATGATAAATCCTTCTGCCGCATTAGCCATTGAAGGGCTGCATGGTCTGTTATGACTAGGAAATCCTGGCCTTCAATATATGCGCGGAATTTTTTAATTCCTTTTATAACTGCAAGACATTCTAATTCGGAAACTGAATAGTTACGTTGCGCTTTGGACAATTTTTCGGACATATACGAAATCGGAAGTAGAACTTCCTGAGCTAGTACGCAACCAACACCAAAAGAGCTGGCGTCACACAACAAAATGAATTGCTTAGAAAAATCTGGTGTTATGAGAATTGGTGAGGCAGTAAGACATGATTTCAAGTTTTGTAGTAAGTTTTGTAGTAAAAGCATATGGGATTCAAAAATACTCTATTCCTAAGATGAGCTGGAATGACTCGATCCATAAGACGACAAAGAGTTTGGGCCGCGTTACAGAGACCAAAGGGCATCATTTTATACTGATACAGCGGTCTATTCGGTATTGTAAACGCAGTGTATTGCTTAGAATTTTCGTCGAGCGGTAACTGCCAATATGCATGTTTCATGTCGATACCACTTATGAATTTAGCTGGTGGTAACCGGCTTAAGATGCCGTCTATATGAGGTAGAGGATATGCGTCCCGCTGAGTAACCTTGTTTACCTCTCTAGAATCAAGACATAGACGGTTCTTGTCTTTCTTTACTAATACGCAATTACTGCTCCAAGCGCTAGTTGACTCTTCGATAACATCTAAGGCTAGCATGTTATCCACTTCAGCGAACATCAGCTTTTCAATGGCAGGTGAAACTGGCTAATGTCGTTGTTTAACAGGACTCGCATTTCCTATATCAATGCTATGTGTGGACAAGGTAGTACGACCTGAACCTTCGGAAGCAAAGGATGAAAATGTTTTTATTACTGTCTCCAGCCGAAGTCTTTCTCCTTCGTTCAGCTCATGATATTTTGGAGAATCTTCATCATCATCCAAAGTACCGATGTCTAATTCAGTAATGGTCGGATTGCTCGTAATTTTATTTAGTAATCCAAACTTTTGCCAAAAATCAATGCCTAAATATCCATCCTGTTGAAGTTCTGGTATTATAAATAATTCAAGATTTTCTATCGTATCTCCATACTTAATGGAAGTTATAAGTTTTGACACTACTTTGCATTTTGTTCCGTTCGCAGGGCGAATTTCGCCAGAACATTTTTTTACGTTGTTGTGTTTAAGGAAGTTCTGAGCAGCTAATCCGCCTACACAACTTATTGTTGCTCCAGAATCTAATAAAGCTTTGTAAGTTTGACCCTCTATATTGATATCCGTATAGAGTCTTTGGTCAGAGCTAAGTACTATAGCGGAAAAAAGTTTCTGTCGGTCACGACGAACCTTCTTCCAAAATTCTCTCAATCGGCTAGTAGATTGTCTGGGTTTTAAATGAGTCCCTATACTATCTACTTTACCAAATATTTCTATACGCTTATTATTGTAATTTTGAATTCTTATATGTAAGGGTATAAAGGAAAAATGAATGTCAGGCTGACCTAAAGGTTCTATCTCCTGAAATTCACGGGCTTCAGTGGTTGACTTTGACTTTGCAACTTCTGAATCTACGGATGTACCTTGTTGCTCAGAGAAAGATCCTTTTGTTGCTTTCCCGGATTACAGTTTGGACAAGTCGGCTTGTACTTTTCTTTAAGTCCGCTACAAAATATAATTCTTTTAGACATACAATCATCAAATCTGCGGGCTTGTTTGTCACAATTCAAACAAGTGTTGGTATTTCGACGTTGAATTTTGTTTACCTCTTCACCTACTCTTACTAAACCTGTTTCCTCTTCTTCGGTGGTTAATTCTGCCACGCAGGAACGATAGGGTTTTGGCTTAAACGTCCTGAGATTGTTATAAAACTGTTCATGCCTGCGCACTTCGTATCGGAGTTGTGTTCTGTTTGGGATTTTAAGATGCATCAACTCATGATGTAAGCTAGGCTTCGAATTTATAACCAATAACTCAACTAATTGTGTTTCGGAAACTCCATTTTGCAGTCTGTCAATCAACCGTTCCATGGTTTCCTGGAAATCTTCAAATGCTTCATTTTCTCCTTGCTTACGTTTTCGGATTCCCTCCCAAATATCATAATCTGTCTCTATATCTTCGAATCTCTTCCTAAATTCGCCACAAAATGTGTTCCAATCGAAATTTGGATTGTTTCGATGAAACTTCCAATACCAATCGCTTGCTTTTCCGGCAAACAGAAGGTACAAATGGTCACATAGAAGTCCATAATCATTACCTAGATTTTGTTTGGTAAGTGAGCATATCCTGTAAATGAATTCATCTAACCTGAGGCTTGCTTTGCTACCATCGAACTTTAATCCCCATTTTTCAGATTTTGATTGGAATCGTTCCTGCTCAAATCTGTATTTGGTTGGATATTGTCAGGTGTGTAATTTGTATGTGTGGGCTGAGATAAGTGCAAGTTGTCTAAATGACTTTTAATGTCTCTATAGTCTTCCCTAAATAAGAGGTAAGGTTATCCATAAGTTCAGCCTGTTGTTGGCTAACAGTAAACTGTATAAAGTTCATCAACTCTGGTTGAGTACTAAGAGCCATACTGGAATTCGTTGGAGGTTCTGTTAAGACACTCCTCGTCTAGGAGGTGTACCTCGAATACTGCCTGATCTGGGGTTTCTCCTTAATGGGAAAATATCATTATTATCTTGACATTCGCTTAGGTCGGATGTGCCAGCTGTTGCAGCATCTAATTCAGCGAACAGAGTGTTATTAGAGTGAGATAAATTCGATTCGTTGCAATCTACATTGCAAATTGGACATGTTTGTATACTTTTTAAGTGATTTATAATGCACTTTTTATGAAATGTATGCGTGCACGATGTTGTTGCGGACAAAACGGTTGGTGCTAAGATTTCTTTACATATGGCACAGCAATTTTCAACGCCTTGTGAAACTTCAAATGCATTGCCTGCACTATGCTTGGCTGCCATATTGTTGTTGTTAAGATATGTTGTAATTATTTGGCTTGTCTTTCTTTATTTCGATCACTTCTTTCAGAATCTTAGTTGTATCTCTATTTGTTAGTGTATTGTAGCTGGTCTATTGCCTCATGCTTTTATTTACTTGAAAATCGGACAATAAACGGACTTATTGAAGTGTAAGTATAATGTAATCCAAAAAAATCAAATTGTAAATAAAGTTGAGTAAAGAAACGTATGGTGATCAATGGTGAGCTTAGTGTGCTATAACAAGTTAGGGAATTGTCGGGCTTCACGTCTGGCCGCCAACAAATGTGTAGTGTACATAGTTCAACAGATTTTAACTAGCTGGTCTTTTAATAGTGGGTGGTAATTACTAATAAAAAGGACCCTGTACTTCCTTCGCTAGGGATGCGCACTCTTGCTATGCTCGGGTCTAGCTCGCCGTAGGTCGGGGTTCCTTTAGCTTGGGATAGTACGAAACGCTACTACATTTAATAAGTGCGTCTTACTCAAAAACAATATTCAAAACTGGACTATCAATTAATAAAAGAAATGACTTTATATTGATACTACTGATACACGCCGACACGTGTGAAGATAAGCTACAGTTTCTGATAAGTATTGGGAATTTTGGATGTTAATAAAGCATAATTATCCTAGTCATTCTATAAATCTTCATTTTCGTTTATATTTAGTGAGTAAAGTAGAGTATATAAAAGTTATATAATCTTTAGTCAAATGCAGATCTTATTTCATTTAGACGTTCGAGACGTTTTGGTAGAATTTTAATATAGGTAATTCATAATAATGTTTTTTATCATTGTTGTTTTGTAGTACTCACGACCTTAAATATCCACTCCATGATGTGCGTAAAGTTGTTAAGTTCACGTTGACATTGTCGAGCTGTAGGTCAAATTTTAAAGGTTCTAATTTAAAGACCTATTCAAATGCCAAAAGTTCCGTCAATCTGCGAGTATTTAATTCATTATTAATTGCTATACAAAATAAAATCTAGAATCAAAACAAAACACGAAATGTAACTGCAGCACTGCAGCGATAAGACTTTAGGAGACCGCTGGCTGCTACACTGCGCTGCGATAAGACGGAATCACAAAGTTAGACCTCCGTTGGTCATAGGAGATGATCTTCCTTGCGTAACGTTGATGATGTCCAAATATAATTAAATGTGATCCAGTCGTCTAAACTTCTGCACAGCTGAAAAATCTGGATGAGCTCTAGCCTTTCAATATATTTGGCCAGTTATCATTCGGCAGGTGGCCGGTTGCGTAACCTGTTGGCTGAAGGTTATGTCGCCACGAGGTTTAATCCGATAATGAATTAAGCTCTGGGAAGCTACATGCCGGTGGTCGCTGCTATAGCTTTTCTTTTCCTAACTGTACAATCGTACGATCATATTCTGTCCTAATTGGTCTAAGACGATTCTCTCACTATTTAAGTTATACAAAAGCTGCTATAATATAGGGCGAGGGTGTCTTGAAGAGTTATTGCAGTGTAAAGTTAAGTTGGTCACTACAAAATGTACCGCTCAATATTACAATTTTATGTGTATTATATTATTATATCTTAAATATTGTATGAAAAAAACATATCTGATTGATCTTGTCCTGTGTCCTGTTTCGTTGTCCTGTGTCAGCTGGTCGTCGCCGGTGCTGCTATTCGCTGCTACTGCTGTCCGGGGCCTATGGGCTCAGGCGGTAACTGTGCTGGTCATTGCACAGGTTTCTTGACAGAAAGGGCTCCAAATTCCCTCGCAGTTGTTGGGAGTTGTTTTTTAGGAGGCGGTTGAGATGTGTTGATTGCTTTGTTTGTTAATGTCTTTATATTTGAGTAAGTTTTAGTGTGGGGCTTGTTTTACTTTTGCTTCATTAAATTTTACAGATGGTCTAATTCTTCCTGCAATTTTTGTGCAGTTGACGAGGCGGGTGGTGGCTTGTGAATAGTAGCCAATTAATATGGGTTATTTTTTTATTCATTTTATTTTTTTCGCCTCCGCGATTACCCATATCACACTTAAACTTTACTCACTCAGTTCATTTTTGCCATCCTTTTTGTATTGGTAGTTGGTCTTTCCAGGAATCCTTTCTTATCCGAAGATTGCAGCTGTCACGGTCGCCATGTGAACTTCTCCATGTTCACCATGTAGACTTGTCCCCTTATTCATTTTTATTTATTAAAGGGAAATGTTACATTCGGTGTCAGGGGATCACTGTCTCCAATTTTTGTCTTTATTTGTTTTCACGGTCAAAAGTTTTTGACTTAATGTACTGAAGCATACCGCGGCCTGCAGGCCGATCGCTCATGACAGCAAAGTCCTGACACTAGCAAAAACAGCAATATATATGTATGAACGTCCTTCTCGATAACCAATGGGATTCAAGGGCAGCCCCTAAAGGCGTACATGCGGAATTTGCATATTAGGCTTTGGGTGAACTTAAGATTAGACGGTGGACTTCAGTTTACTTATTAATTGTCTTATTATTATGTTGTATATGTGTAATTTTTTAATTTGTATTATTATTATATTATATGTGTATAGTACAGTAGAGATAACAAGTGTTCTTCCAATGAAGTGGAAAAAACTATTATATCGTCCATGTAAACTAAACAATCTTTGTAAATTAGGTCTTCTTATAGATTGTTAATACAACATTCTTCAGACCAAATGGCATTCGAGTGTACTCGTAATGTCCACTTTTTGTGCAAAACGCTGTTTTTTGAATCGAGCTTTCATCCATTTTGATCTGATGAAAACCTTTTGCTAAATCTATGGTTTTGAAATGTTGAGACCTACTTATCCAAAAGACCTACTTATCCTAAACAAAGTTTAGGTTAGTAATCGACTATCGCAAACTAAACGAAATTACTATTGATAATAAGTACCCAATTCCTGTCATGGATGAAATACTAGATAAGCTCGGTAGGTCTCAATATTTTACTACCATAGATTTAGCAAAAGGTCGGATCCAAATGGATCGATTCAAAAAACAGCTATTTCCCCAAAAAATGGACATTGCGAGTACACTCGAATGCCATTTGGACTGAAGAACGTTGTATTAACAGACTATAAGAAGACCTAATTTACAAAGATTGTTTAGTTTACATGGACGATATAATAGTTTTTTCCACTTCATTGGTAGAACAATTATTAGAAAATAAATGTCTACATGAGCTAATTTAGGTTTACAAGATAGAGCTTCTCCTTTAATGGAACAATTAATTTTTTTTCATGATCACGCCTTATTAATTTTAGTAATAATTACAGTATTAGAAGGATATTTAATATAATATTTATATTATAATTATTTTAATTTTTAGGAGGCTGATTTTCGGATTATATATTAAATCGGTATCTTTATAACTTGTAACGGAACCATTTTTTAGTTTTTGTGTTATGGGCATAGCTTATGAAAAATGTTCATATTTTTCACTATATCATTAGTCTTATAAATTTCTATTGATGTGCCCAAAACTCTTCTTGCCACGCCCACTCTACCGCCCAGAAACCGTTAAAACCGCCACGCCCACATTTTTGAAATTTTTTTTTCATTTTTATACCCGTTACTCGTAGAGTAAGAGGGTATACGATATTCGTTGAAAATTATGTTACAGTCAAAAGGAAACGTTTCCGACCATATAAAGTATAATAAACTTTTAAATTATAGATTTAATTAAAAAAATATATATATATTTTTCCTTTTATAATCTTTATTGGTTAAGTTTCACCAGAGGTCAGTTATGAACTAATTTGCAAATGTATTCTTTCGGCCCAGCAAACCGTTAACATAAGTCTTTTAAGTTCTACTTAGCTTTATATGTCAAGCCTACCGGATCATTAAGTTTTTACCGTTAAGCGGTTGGTGTCTTGGGAGAATGTTATTTATGAGGCTTTTGAAGAGTGAAGCTTTCCAAAAGATCGTCTTTAGCTGTTTATATGAAGAGTGAATATGTCACTCCCCCACCTTTTAGATATAGGCTTGTCCTTAAGCGATTATTTCTGAACATAATTGTGTTACTGGATTTTCAATTTCCGCTATTTCTGTTTTTGATTCTGTTTCTTTTTCGATTTTTTTGTTAACGGTTTTACTTGGTTTTAGGTAAGAGATAAAAATTTGTGTGGCGCTGTTTTACATTTCATATAAAAGTAAAATATGTAAATTAAAACTAAAACAGATATGAAGATTATTAGTATGTTTCTGTAAATTGTGTTATTCTTATTGTTTAACAAAATCATATGTTTAATTTCTATGTGTGACATTGGTTCGACTTTGGTTACATTGCGTTCATTAAATATTACATTTGTGTATTGTTGCATATTATTAGATATTGTAATTGATTTTATTCTGCTGTGCAGTTGGATATTTTTAAAATTTTATTATTTTCAATATAAATCTCTTGTGTAACGAATTGTGATAAAGTTTTTCTCTTGTCATATTCCAGGTTATAAGAATATTTCGTTAGTACATTAAATATAGGATTATTTACGATATTTTTGAAAAGTGCAAGTTGGTGTTTCGTGTTTTATTATGTTAGCTATGCTCTTTGACAATATACTTTGTTAGTGTATTTAGTACATAGTTGTTTGTTATGTGAGTTTGCCTTCAATATTTTCCTTAATAATTTGAACATTATTGTCGGGGTAAGGTGCTATTATGAAAGTTGGTTTTTCAATTGTATTCATAGTAATATAGGACATTAGGAATATATATATTTATATTTATCAGATTTTTGTAATTAACGCTTCCATTATTGTCATGTTTTAGTAGTTTAGGATTGAATATTCCTAGTCGTGTTAGTTGTGAACCCATTTCAATGACCTCGATATATTCGGTAAAATGTTCAATGTTAAATATTAATAGATTAATTTTTTGTTCTTTATTCACAGAATCAGACTGGGTGTTAATTATTTCTAATCCATTATTAAAACTGTTCCATTTTCTCGGTTAAATATTTAATTTGTGTAACGTTTTTAAGTTCTTGACATTGTTTGATTATACTATTAAATGTTTCTTCTACTTCTGTAATATTTATTGTGAGACAGTGATGCATAAAGGTAATGGGTATTTGTTTTGTTCCAGATTCAAACAAGATAAATCCTTGATTGTTTTCTATTGGGTTGATTTCGAATGTTCCTGCTGTAGTTTGTGTCGCAGTACAAGTTATTATGGTGATTATGAGTCCGATGATTGGGAGAAGTCGCTTTGCTGCAAGTATTTGGTGTCATTAACAGTATTTTTCTTTTTAAATGTGGTTTTATAATTAATAACGTTTTTCCTCTATTATTTTCTTTATAATGGTTTTCGTCTAATTGATCTATTCCGCCTGCTTTTAAAAACGGATTCTTGGATTTTGCGCGCGTTAAGGGTGCTTGTCTAAATATTGTGTCGATTTCGAAATCCCGACGTTTTTTGATAAGTTTTTTGATCATAAGTTTCTTTAATCTTCTGGGTATCATAAGTAGGTGTTCTCGCGTAAAGAAGAATGTTAGCCGGTGTCTGTCCGGTTGTGTTATGTTTAGTCTTGTGGTTGGATCTGTATAAAATTGTCACCATTCGTGTTTCTCTATTTTCTCTAGTGTTCTCAGTATTGATAATTCTGATTTATTTCATTTATGAATGTTGTAGGGACCAACTTAACTTTACACTGCAAAAACTCTTCAAGACACCCTCGCCCTAAATTATAGCAGCTTTTGTGTAAAACAAAAAGCGAGAGAATTGTCTTAGGCCAATCAGAACAGAATATGATCGTACGATTATACAGTTAGGGAAACAAAAGCTATAACAGCGACCACCAGCATGCAGCTTCCCAGAGCTTAGATCATTATCGGATAAATCTTCGTGGCGAACGCTCATACATTTTTGACACTGCCCATTTAACTTCACATACACGTGGAAATATAATTTAGTTATATATATCCAATCTCATAAAACAAGAGTTGGTATATTTCAATAAATTTCCGTGTTCGATTTGTGTGTGAAAGTGGCAACGAGATTCGACCCCAAGGCGTAAGGAAGGCCAGGCCTATATAAGAGCATTTGGTTGCTCTACAGCCGACTACCCCCCCGTCTCGTCGACCCCCGCATCAGCTCATGGTTCAAAACCCCGTCGCTCCCAGAAGAGGCCACGAGGCGACATAACCTTCAGCCAACAAGTTACGCAACCGGCCACCTGCCGTATGATAACTGGCAAATGTATTGGGAGGCTAGAGCTCGTGCAGATTATTCAGCTATGCAGAAGTTTAGACGACCGGAGCAGATTTAATTACATTTGAACATCATCATCGTCACGCAGTGAAGATCATCTCCTATGACCAACGGAGGTCCAACATTGTGATTTCGCAGCGCAGCGTAGCAGCCAGCTGTTTCCTAAGGTCTTATCGCTGCAGTGCTGCAGTTATATTTTGTTTTGATTCTCGATTTTCTTTTGTATTGCGATTTATAATGAATTAAATACTCGCAGATTGACGGAACTTTTGGCATTTGAATAGGAATTTAACTTAGAACCTTTAAAGTTTGACCTACGGCTCGACAATGTCAACGTGAACTTGGGCCCAACTTTACGCACATCATGGAGTGGATATTTAAGGTCGTGAGTACTACAACATCAATGATAAAAATCTTATTATGAATTACCTATATTAAAATTCTAACAAAATGCCACTCGAACGTCTAATTAAAATAATATCTGCATTTGACTAAAGATTATGTAATTATAATTGCTAATTTTATATTCAATTACATATATATATTTGCTTTATACTTTACTTTTATATACTTTATTTTACTTACGGAATATAAACAAAAATGAAGAGTTAGAGAACGACTAGGATAATTATGCGTAGATAAAAATATTGTTAGTTTGTAAAAGAGATTTAATGGAAACGTTTATTAAACTGAATTTATATAAATGGAATTATGATTGAAGATATATTGAAAAATAATGAATTGTGAATAAATAGATTTAATGGTTTGTCGAGTACTTATGTTGAACACTTTCTTAAATATGTGGTAGAGTTATTTTGAACTTGGCCAAGGGACAATGTAAATATTTTAAGTAGCATTGTCATGGTAGGGAGGGTAAAGACTTAGGGAATCATTAACATCCAAAATTCCCAATACTTATCAGAATCTGTAGCTTATCTTCACACGTGTCGGCGTGTATCATTAGTATCAATATAAAGCCATTTCTTTTATTAACCGGTAGTCCACTTTTGAATATTGTTTATGAGTAAGACGCACTTATTAAAATGTAGTAGCGTTCGTACTATCCTAAGCTAAAAGAACCCCGACCTACGGCGAGCTAGACCCGAGCATAGCAAGAGTGCGCATCCCTAGCGAAGGAAGTACAAGGTCCTCTTTATTAGTAATTATCACCCACTATTAAAAGACCCACTAGTTAAAAATCTATCGAACTACGTACACTACACATTTTGGCGCCCAACGTGGGGCCCGAGAAAATACACTACACATTTTTGAAGCCCTACGAGTGGAGCACGACAAGTACTATACATTTTCGGCTCAGATGTGAAGCTCGAAAAGTCCGTAACTTGTTATAGCACACTAAGCTCTAAAGTAATCCATCCACAGTTAAAACACAATATAACTAATTCCAATAAATTAACATATTGGATTGAGAGTATCTATTTGGAAGGGATAGTAAAACTTAGGAACATGCGATTCAATTTGAAAGAGAATTGATCGACCAAGTGGAACTGTTTCGAATCCACAGGAGCTCATCACCATACGTTTCTTTACTCAACTTTATTTACAATTTGATTTTTCTGGAATACATTATACTTACACTTCAATAAGTCTGTATATTGTCCGATTTTCAAGTGAATAAAAGCATGAGGCAATAGACCAGCTACAATCCACTAACAAATAGAGATACAACTAAGATTCTGATAGAAGTGATCGACATAAAGAAAGACAAACCAAATAATTACAACATATCTTAACAACAATAATATGGCAGCGAAGGATAGTGCAGGTAATGCAGTTGAAGTTTCACAAGGCGTTGAAAATAGCTGTGCCATATGTAAAGAAATCTTAGCACCAACCGTTTTGTCAGCAACAACATCGTGCAGGCACACATTTCATAAAAAGTGCATTATAAACCACTTAAAAAGTACACAAACATGTCCAATTTGCAATGCAGATTGCAACGAATCGAATTTATCTCACTCTAATAACACTCTGTTCGCTGAATTAGATGCTGCAACAGCTGGCACATCCGGCGTAAGCGAATGTCAAGATAATAATGATATTTTCCCATTAAGGAGAAATACCAGATCAGGCAGGATCCGAGGTACACCTCCTAGACGAGGAGTGTCTACCAGAAATACTTACAGAGGAAATTTGGATAGGATCTTAACAGAACCTCCAACGAATTCCAGTATGGCTCTTAGTACTCAACCAGAGTTGATGAACTTTATACAGTTTACTGTTAGCCAACAACAGGCTCAACTCATGGATAACCTTACCTCTTATTTAGGGAAGACTATAGAGACATCTATTAAAAGTCATTTAGACAACTTACAATTATCTCAGCCCACACATACAAATTCCACACCTGACAATGTCCAACCAAATACAGATTTGAGCAGGAACAATTCCAATCAAAATCGGTATTCTCAGAATTTAGACAATAATGTAGAAGAAAGAGGCGGAACCAGGAGCAATGCAAGCTCATATGTTAGCCCGGAAAAAGTATCAGGAATCATTCAAAAATGGGGATTAAAGTTCGATGGTAGCAAAACAAGCATCAGGATAGATGAATTCATTTACAGGATATGCTCACTCACCAAACAAAATCTAGGTAATGATTATGGACTTTTATGCGACCATTTGTACCTTCTGTTTGCCGGAAAAGCAAGCGATTGGTATTGGAAGTTTCATCGAAACAATCCAAATTTCGATTGGAACACATTTTGTGGCGAATTTAGGAAGAGATTCGAAGATATAGAGACAGATTATGATATTTGGGAGGGAATCCGAAAACGCAAGCAAGGAGAAAATGAAGCATTTGAAGATTTCCAGGAAACCATGGAACGGTTGATTGACAGACTGCAAAATGGAGTTTCCGAAACACAATTAGTTGAGTTATTGGTTAGAAATTCGAAGCCTAGCTTACATCATGAGTTGTTGCATCTTAAAATCCCAAACAGAACACAACTCCGATACGAAGTGCGCAGGCATGAACAGTTTTATAACAATCTCAGGACGTTTAAGCCGAAACCTTATCGCTCCTGCGTGGCAGAATTAACCACAGGTTTAGTAAGAGTAGGTGAAGAAGTAAACCAAATTCAACGTCGGAACACCACAACTTTGTTGGAATTGTGACAAACAAGGCCACAGATTTGATGATTGTATGGCTAAAAGAATTATATTTTGTTACGGTTGCGGACTTAAAGAAAAATACAAACCGACTTGTCCAAACTGTAATCCGGGAAACCGACAAAAGGATGTTTCTCTGAGCAACAAGATACATCCGTAGATTCAGAAGTTGCTAAGTCAAAGTCAACCACTGAAGCCCGTGAATTTCAGGAGATAAAACCTTTGGGTCAGCCTGATATTCATTTTTCTTTTATACCCTTACACATAAGAATTCAAAATTACAATAATAAGCGTAGAGAAATATTTAGTAAAGTAGATAGTATAGGAATTCATTTAAAACCCAGACGATCTACTATCCGATTGAGAGAATTTTGGAAGAAGGTTCGTCGTGACCGACAGAACTAAGCTATGGTACTTAGCTCTGACCAAAGACTCTATACGGATATCAATATAGAGGGTCAGACTTACAAGGCTTTATTAGATTCTGGAGCAACAATAAGTTGTGTAGGCGGATTAGCTGCTCAGAACTTCCTTAAACACAACAACGTAAAAAAATGTTCTGGCGAAATTCGTGCTGCGAACGGAACAAAAAGCAAAGTAGTGTCAAAACTTATAACTTCCATTAAGTATGGAGATACGATAGATAATCTTGAATTATTTATAATACCAGAACTTCAACAGGATGTATATTTAGGCATTGATTTTTGGCAAAAGTTCGGATTATTAAATAAAATTACGAGCAATCCGACCATTGCTGAATTAGACATCGGTACTTTGGATGATGATGAAGATTCTCCAAAATATCATGAGCTGAACGAAGGCGAAAGACTTCGGCTGGAGACAGTAATAAGAACCTTTCCATCCTTTGCTTCCGAAGGTTTAGGTCGTACTACCTTGTCCACACATAGCATTGATGTAGGAAATGCGAGTCCTGTTAAACAACGGCATTGGCCAGTTTCACCTGCCATTGAAAAGCTGATGTTCGCTGAAGTGGATAACATGCTAGCCTTAGATGTTATCGAAGAGTCAACTAGCGCTTGGAGCAGTAATTGCGTGTTAGTAAAGAAAGGAGACAAGTACCGTCTATGTCTTGATTCTAGAGAGGTAAACAAGGTTACTCAGCGAGACGCATATCCTCTACCTCATATAGACGGCATCTTAAGCCGGTTACCACCAGCTAAATTCATAAGTGGTATCGACATGAAGCATGCATATTGGCAGATACCGCTCGACGAAAATTCTAAACAATACACTGCGTTTACAATACCGAATAGACCTCTATATCAGTATAAAATGATGCCCTTTGGTCTATGTAACGCGGCCCAAACTCTTTGTCGTCTTATGGATCGAGTCATTCCAGCTCATCTTAGGAATAGAGTATTTGTTTATCTTGACGACTTATTAGTTTTGTCTGAGGATTTTGAATCCCATATGCTTTTACTACAGGAGATAGCTTTATGCTTACGTAAAGCAAATCTCACTATCAATGTCAGCAAATCCAAATTTTGTATGAAGGAGATCATATATCTCGGTTTTATAATTGGGAATGGACAAATAAGAACCAATCCAGATAAAGTTAAAGCGATAGTAGAATTTCCACAACCAACTTCGATTAAGCAGTTACGAAGATTTCTAGGATTAGCAGGATGGTACCGACGGTTCGTAGAAAACTTTGCCACTATTAGTTTTCCTTTAACGGAACTTCTTAAAAAGAAGAATACGCTTGACTGGAACGAAGAGGCTCAAACCGCTTTTGAAAACTTGAAATCATGTCTTACTGCTTCACCAATTCTCATAACACCAGATTTTTCTAAGCAATTCATTTTGTTGTGTGACGCCAGCTCTTTTGGTGTTGGTTGCGTACTAGCTCAGGAACGAGATGGAGTAGAACTTCCGATTTCGTATATGTCCGAAAAATTGTCCAAAGCACAACGTAACTATTCAGTTTCCGAATTAGAATGTCTTGCCGTTATAAAAGGAATTAAAAAATTCCGCGCATATATTGATGGACAGGATTTCTTAGTCATAACAGACCATGCAGCCCTTCAATGGCTAATGCGGCAGAAGGATTTATCAGGAAGGTTAGCTCGATGGTCAATGAAGTTGAGAGCGTTTACGTTCACTATAAAACATCGTAGCGGTTCTCAGAACGTCGTTGCAGACACCTTATCCAGACAGAACGACCCAGCCATCGATGAATTTTGTCAGAATGGACCCATAGTTGACGTAGATTCCCCACATTTCAAATCCACTGAATACTTGGACTTAATTAAGACAATATCTAACAATCAATCAAGATTTCCCGATCTACAAATCAGGGATGGATATATTTACAAAAGAACTACTTTTGTATCAGATAATATAAAACAAGAAAATCCATGGAAACTATGGATACCTTCAGCTTTAGTACCCGATATATTGTTTCAGGCTCATGATGCACCAAGTTCATCTCATTGTGGCATGAGTAAAACTGTAGAAAAACTAAAAAGATATTTGTTTTGGCCTTGCATGGTTACGCAAATACGCAACTATATATCTAATTGTGTAATTTGTCGTACCACGAAAAGTCCAAACACGGTTCTAAAACCGCCAATGGGTAAACCGTTAACCTCAGACAGGCCATTCCAAAAATTATATATTGACCTCTTAGGCCCATACCCTCGCACAAAAAAAGGTCACATAGGTTTGTTGATTGTCGTTGACCATAACACCCGTTTCCACTTTTTGTTACCTCTTAAGAAGTTCACCGCTCCTAAAATCTGTGACTACTTAAAGGGGGCTATATTCTATACGTTTGGCGTTCCAGAAGTAATACTTTCTGATAATGGCAGTCAGTTTAAGTCTAGCTATTTCCAAGCTTTCCTTACTAGTTTTGGCGTACAGCAAAAACTTACAGCCATATATTCTCCACAGGCGAATGCGAGTGAAAGACTTAACAGATCAGTATTAGCAGCTGTAAGAGCTTATATAGGGAAAGAACACACAAATTGGGATGACAACTTAGACGCTATTAGCGGATCTTTAAGAGCATCGTTGCATAGAAGCACAGGTTCGTCACCTTACTTTCTGACATTTGGACAAAATATGATCCTTAACGGCAAGGACTATAGTCTCCTGCGTACTCTAAATATGTTAGCGGACGACACTCGGTTATCTAAACCGGAGGCTTAGAACTGCAGAGACGGCAAGCTAAACTGAACCTAAGCCGATCCCATGAAGAAAACGCAAATAGATACAACCTACGCACACGACAGATAGAATTTAAAAACGGCGATTTCGTTTATGCTAGAAACTTTACACAAAGTAATGCCGTAAAGAAATTCAGTAGTAAATTGGCACCCGTATTTATCCCAGCGAAAGTTTATAAGAAACGTAGCTCGTACTACTATGAATTAGAGGATGAGAGAGGAAAGAAATTAGGAGTATTCCATTTGAAGGATATACAAGCTAGAAAACAAGGAGTTTCTTCAGATAAGGCTTCCTTGAAATAGTCTCGTTACCCTTATCTGTGGTGTAGGGACCAACTTAACTTTACACTGCAAAAACTCTTCAAGACACCCTCGCCCTAAATTATAGCAGCTTTTGTGTAAAACAAAAAGCGAGAGAATTGTCTTAGGCCAATCAGAACAGAATATGATCGTACGATTATACAGTTAGGGAAACAAAAGCTATAACAGCGACCACCAGCATGCAGCTTCCCAGAGCTTAGATCATTATCGGATAAATCTTCGTGGCGAACGCTCATACATTTTTGACACTGCCCATTTAACTTCACATACACGTGGAAATATAATTTAGTTATATATATCCAATCTCATAAAACAAGAGTTGGTATATTTCAATAAATTTCCGTGTTCGATTTGTGTGTGAAAGTGGCAACGAGATTCGACCCCAAGGCGTAAGGAAGGCCAGGCCTATATAAGAGCATTTGGTTGCTCTACAGCCGACTACCCCCCGTCTCGTCGACCCCCGCATCAGCTCATGGTTCAAAACCCCGTCGCTCCCAGAAGAGGCCACGAGGCGACATAACCTTCAGCCAACAAGTTACGCAACCGGCCACCTGCCGTATGATAACTGGCAAATGTATTGGGAGGCTAGAGCTCGTGCAGATTATTCAGCTATGCAGAAGTTTAGACGACCGGAGCAGATTTAATTACATTGGAACATCATCATCGTCACGCAGTGAAGATCATCTCCTATGACCAACGGAGGTCCAACTTTGTGATTTCGTCTTATCGCAACGCAGCGTAGCAGCCAGCGGTTTCCTAAGGTCTTATCGCTGCAATACTGCAGTTATATTTCGTGTTTTGTTTTGATTCTTGATTTTCTTTTGTATTGCGATTTATAATGAATTAAATACTCGCAGATTGACGGAACTTTTGGCATTTGAATAGGAATTTAACTTAGAACCTTTAAAGTTTGACCTACAGCTCGACAATGTCAACGTGAACTTGGGCCCAACTTTACGCACATCATGGAGTGGATATTTAAGGTCGTGAGTACTACAACAATGATATAAATCTTATTATGAATTACCTATATTAAAATTCTAACAAAATGCCACTCGAACGTCTAATTAAAATAATATCTGCATTTGACTAAAGATTATGTAACTATATTTGCTAATTTTATATTCAATTACTTATATATATTTTCTTTATACTTTACTTTTATATACTTTATTTTACCTACGGAATATAAACAAAAATTAAGAGTTAGAGAACGACTAGGATAATTATGCGTAGATAAAAATATTGTTAGTTTGTAAAAGAGATTTAATGAAACCGTTTATTAAACTGAATTTATATAAATGGAATTATGATTGAAGATATATTGAAAAATAATGAATTGTGAATAAATAGATTTAATGGTTTGTCGAGTACTTATGTTGAACACTTTCTTGAATATGTGGTAGAGTTATTTTGAACTTGGCCAAGGGACAATGTAAATATTTTAAGTAGCATTGTCATGGTAGGGAGGGTAAAGACTTAGGGAATCATTAACATCCAAAATTCCCAATACTTATCAGAATCTGTAGCTTATCTTCACACGTGTCGGCGTGTATCATTAGTATCAATATAAAACCATTTCTTTTATTAACCAGTAGTCCACTTTTGAATATTGTTTATGAGTAAGACGCACTTATTAAAATGTAGTAGCGTTCGTACTATCCTAAGCTAAAAGAACCCCGACCTACGGCGAGCTAGACCCGAGCATAGCAAGAGTGCGCATCCCTAGCGAAGGAAGTACAAGGTCCTCTTTATTAGTAATTATCACCCACTATTAAAAGACCCACTAGTTAAAAATCTATCGAACTACGTACACTACAAGTACCGATGTCTAATTCAGTAATGGTCGGATTGCTCGTAATTTTATTTAGTAATCCAAACTTTTGCCAAAAATCAATGCCTAAATATCCATCCTGTTGAAGTTCTGGTATTATAAATAATTCAAGATTTTCTATCGTATCTCCATACTTAATGGAAGTTATAAGTTTTGACACTACTTTGCATTTTGTTCCGTTCGCAGGGCGAATTTCGCCAGAACATTTTTTTACGTTGTTGTGTTTAAGGAAGTTCTGAGCAGCTAATCCGCCTACACAACTTATTGTTGCTCCAGAATCTAATAAAGCTTTGTAAGTTTGACCCTCTATATTGATATCCGTATAGAGTCTTTGGTCAGAGCTAAGTACTATAGCGGAAAAAAGTTTCTGTCGGTCACGACGAACCTTCTTCCAAAATTCTCTAAATCGGCTAGTAGATTGTCTGGGTTTTAAATGAGTCCCTATACTATCTACTTTACCAAATATTTCTATACGCTTATTATTGTAATTTTGAATTCTTATATGTAAGGGTATAAAGGAAAAATGAATGTCAGGCTGACCTAAAGGTTCTATCTCCTGAAATTCACGGGCTTCAGTGGTTGACTTTGACTTTGCAACTTCTGAATCTACGGATGTACCTTGTTGCTCAGAGAAAGATCCTTTTGTTGCTTTCCCGGATTACAGTTTGGACAAGTCGGCTTGTACTTTTCTTTAAGTCCGCAACAAAATATAATTCTTTTAGACATACAATCATCAAATCTGCGGGCTTGTTTGTCACAATTCAAACAAGTGTTGGTATTTCGACGTTGAATTTTGTTTACCTCTTCACCTACTCTTACTAAACCTGTTTCCTCTTCTTCGGTGGTTAATTCTGCCACGCAGGAACGATAGGGTTTTGGCTTAAACGTCCTGAGATTGTTATAAAACTGTTCATGCCTGCGCACTTCGTATCGGAGTTGTGTTCTGTTTGGGATTTTAAGATGCATCAACTCATGATGTAAGCTAGGCTTCGAATTTATAACCAATAACTCAACTAATTGTGTTTCGGAAACTCCATTTTGCAGTCTGTCAATCAACCGTTCCATGGTTTCCTGGAAATCTTCAAATGCTTCATTTTCTCCTTGCTTGCGTTTTCGGATTCCCTCCCAAATATCATAATCTGTCTCTATATCTTCGAATCTCTTCCTAAATTCGCCACAAAATGTGTTCCAATCGAAATTTGGATTGTTTCGATGAAACTTCCAATACCAATCGCTTGCTTTTCCGGCAAACAGAAGGTACAAATGGTCACATAGAAGTCCATAATCATTACCTAGATTTTGTTTGGTAAGTGAGCATATCCTGTAAATGAATTCATCTAACCTGAGGCTTGCTTTGCTACCATCGAACTTTAATCCCCATTTTTGAATAATTCCTGATACTTTTTCCGGGCTAACATATGAGCTTGCTTTGCTCTTGTTTCCGCCTCTTTCTTCTACATTATTGTCTAAATTCTGAGAATTCAGATTTTGATTGGAATCGTTCCTGCTCAAATCTGTATTTGGTTGGATATTGTCAGGTGTGTAATTTGTATGTGTGGGCTGAGATAAGTGCAAGTTGTCTAAATGACTTTTAATGTCTCTATAGTCTTCCCTAAATAAGAGGTAAGGTTATCCATAAGTTCAGCCTGTTGTTGGCTAACAGTAAACTGTATAAAGTTCATCAACTCTGGTTGAGTACTAAGAGCCATACTGGAATTCGTTGGAGGTTCTGTTAAGACACTCCTCGTCTAGGAGGTGTACCTCGGATACTGCCTGATCTGGGGTTTCTCCTTAATGGGAAAATATCATTATTATCTTGACATTCGCTTAGGTCGGATGTGCCAGCTGTTGCAGCATCTAATTCAGCGAACAGAGTGTTATTAGAGTGAGATAAATTCGATTCGTTGCAATCTACATTGCAAATTGGACATGTTTGTATACTTTTTAAGTGATTTATAATGCACTTTTTATGAAATGTATGCGTGCACGATGTTGTTGCGGACAAAACGGTTGGTGCTAAGATTTCTTTACATATGGCACAGCAATTTTCAACGCCTTGTGAAACTTCAAATGCATTGCCTGCACTATGCTTGGCTGCCATATTGTTGTTGTTAAGATATGTTGTAATTATTTGGCTTGTCTTTCTTTATTTCGATCACTTCTTTCAGAATCTTAGTTGTATCTCTATTTGTTAGTGTATTGTAGCTGGTCTATTGCCTCATGCTTTTATTTACTTGAAAATCGGACAATAAACGGACTTATTGAAGTGTAAGTATAATGTAATCCAAAAAAATCAAATTGTAAATAAAGTTGAGTAAAGAAACGTATGGTGATCAATGGTGAGCTTAGTGTGCTATAACAAGTTAGGGAATTGTCGGGCTTCACGTCTGGCCGCCAACAAATGTGTAGTGTACATAGTTCAACAGATTTTAACTAGCTGGTCTTTTAATAGTGGGTGGTAATTACTAATAAAAAGGACCCTGTACTTCCTTCGCTAGGGATGCGCACTCTTGCTATGCTCGGGTCTAGCTCGCCGTAGGTCGGGGTTCCTTTAGCTTGGGATAGTACGAAACGCTACTACATTTAATAAGTGCGTCTTACTCAAAAACAATATTCAAAACTGGACTATCGATTAATAAAAGAAATGACTTTATATTGATACTACTGATACACGCCGACACGTGTGAAGATAAGCTACAGTTTCTGATAAGTATTGGGAATTTTGGATGTTAATAAAGCATAATTATCCTAGTCATTCTATAAATCTTCATTTTCGTTTATATTTAGTGAGTAAAGTAGAGTATATAAAAGTTATATAATCTTTAGTCAAATGCAGATCTTATTTCATTTAGACGTTCGAGACGTTTTGGTAGAATTTTAATATAGGTAATTCATAATAATGTTTTTTATCATTGTTGTTTTGTAGTACTCACGACCTTAAATATCCACTCCATGATGTGCGTAAAGTTGTTAAGTTCACGTTGACATTGTCGAGCTGTAGGTCAAATTTTAAAGGTTCTAATTTAAATTCCTATTCAAATGCCAAAAGTTCCGTCAATCTGCGAGTATTTAATTCAATATTAATTGCTATACAAAATAAAATCTAGAATCAAAACAAAACACGAAATGTAACTGCAGCACTGCAGCGATAAGACTTTAGGAGACCGCTGGCTGCTACACTGCGCTGCGATAAGACGGAATCACAAAGTTAGACCTCCGTTGGTCATAGGAGATGATCTTCCTTGCGTAACGTTGATGATGTCCAAATATAATTAAATGTGATCCAGTCGTCTAAACTTCTGCACAGCTGAAAAATCTGGATGAGCTCTAGCCTTTCAATATATTTGGCCAGTTATCATTCGGCAGGTGGCCGGTTGCGTAACCTGTTGGCTGAAGGTTATGTCGCCACGAGGTTTAATCCGATAATGAATTAAGCTCTGGGAAGCTACATGCCGGTGGTCGCTGCTATAGCTTTTCTTTTCCTAACTGTACAATCGTACGATCATATTCTGTCCTAATTGGTCTAAGACGATTCTCTCACTATTTAAGTTATACAAAAGCTGCTATAATATAGGGCGAGGGTGTCTTGAAGAGTTATTGCAGTGTAAAGTTAAGTTGGTCACTACAAAATGTACCGCTCAATATTACAATTTTATGTGTATTATATTATTATATCTTAAATATTGTATGAAAAAAACATATCTGATTGATCTTGTCCTGTGTCCTGTTTCGTTGTCCTGTGTCAGCTGGTCGTCGCCGGTGCTGCTATTCGCTGCTACTGCTGTCCGGGGCCTATGGGCTCAGGCGGTAACTGTGCTGGTCATTGCACAGGTTTCTTGACAGAAAGGGCTCCAAATTCCCTCGCAGTTGTTGGGAGTTGTTTTTTAGGAGGCGGTTGAGATGTGTTGATTGCTTTGTTTGTTAATGTCTTTATATTTGAGTAAGTTTTAGTGTGGGGCTTGTTTTACTTTTGCTTCATTAAATTTTACAGATGGTCTAATTCTTCCTGCAATTTTTGTGCAGTTGACGAGGCGGGTGGTGGCTTGTGAATAGTAGCCAATTAATATGGGTTATTTTTTTATTCATTTTATTTTTTTCGCCTCCGCGATTACCCATATCACACTTAAACTTTACTCACTCAGTTCATTTTTGCCATCCTTTTTGTATTGGTAGTTGGTCTTTCCAGGAATCCTTTCTTATCCGAAGATTGCAGCTGTCACGGTCGCCATGTGAACTTCTCCATGTTCACCATGTAGACTTGTCCCCTTATTCATTTTTATTTATTAAAGGGAAATGTTACATTCGGTGTCAGGGGATCACTGTCTCCAATTTTTGTCTTTATTTGTTTTCACGGTCAAAAGTTTTTGACTTAATGTACTGAAGCTTACCACGGCCTGCAGGCCGATCGCTCATGACAGCAAAGTCCTGACACTAGCAAAAACAGCAATATAGTAACATATCCATTATTACACCCACAACTCCCCATAAGATAACTATAAGCAACATACACTAGAATAAGCTCATATACACACATTAATGTATAAACACAAAATATCTAAGTCTAAGCACAAAATGTAATCAAAGAACGAGAGCCCTTCGATTAACCTTGGACACAGCGTCATGTTCCAAAGCCACCCTTTCTCACAGATCGCAAATCATAAACATAGACACTTGTCGCCTTATCATAAACATAGACACTTGCCGCCTTTATAAACACAGACTCTCGTCCCCTAATCATTTGCATTCGACCACTTGGCGAGCCAACTGAAATAATAAACTTTCGCGATCGGCGCCTACGCCTACGCACTTGTCCCAGGATTCTCCAATTACCCCTATTCTTCAGAAGACTCTCTTCCAACAAGAAAATAGAGGTTTACAACCAAACTCTCTTAAACTTCGCTCTTTGGCTTCCCCAAATTGCCTATAAAACAGCTAGCATGCCTCCATGCAACAGTTCAGTACTGAGTACGTTATCAACCGCGATAACACCGCTTAAGCCAATTTAACTTTCCAAACTCGTGATAATCAAATGGCTCTAGTTCTTTCCATAAATGGAATTAATAAAAAGGTTTAATAAAATATAAAACTCAATCGTGTGTTTTTTTTATCAAACCCTCGGTCTGAATTCGTAAATGGCGCAGTCGGTAGGATAAAAAGAAAAAGTTGTACGACTCGTTTACAAATATCAATCTAGTGACAAAAGATCCTTGTACGACCAAGCGTATCTTTTAATGATTGAACCACGCGAATCGGCGCTAAGTGAACGTAAATCGTAATACAATAAAACTCTTTTTATCCGCAAAAGAACTACGTATAATCGGTGGTTGTCACACAATAGTCAACCTACTGCATACGATTAATAAAAGTGTAAAAACAAAAAACCAAAAACTCTACAGAAACAAAATCAACCATGGCAACCGAACAAATCCAACTATTATCAGAATCCCACTTGAATCAAGCCTTAAATCAAATTAGACAAATACCTTCATTCAGTGGAGACACCCAAGAGCTCAGTGCCTTTATACGAAGGATAGAGTTCATACTCCAACTGTATCCAACAACGGACCCCAGGCAAAAACATGTATTCTTCAGCGCAATAGAGATGCAGCTTGCAGGAGATGCCCAACGAGTGTCACAATTATCTGGAGCAACAACCTGGCCCACCCTAATGAACGCACTCATCAGCGAATATAAAACACAAACACCATGTGAAGAATTACTCCGTCGCCTCTACAATACACCCTTCAACGGAAGTATCCGTAAGTTCGTCGAAGAATTAGAAGTCAAATCATTCACAATATCAAATAAGCTTATGTTAGAAAATAACGTTAACAACACCTTATTATACACAAATGCATTAAATAACACAGTTAAAGATGTGATCATGAGAAAATTGCCCGATAGGTTATTTATGACCCTTGCTAGACATGACATAACGACAGTATCTAAGCTCAAACAAATAGCTCAACAAGAAGGTGTATACGAAATAACCTTCAATGACCGAACGAAACACCAAAATAACTCCAATACTAACACAAATCCACCCCAAACTTCTAAGAATAAAGGAAATTATCAAAATTTCGCGAATTATGTTATGCACAACACAAATAAATCAAATCCCAACAATAATTCAAAACCTATTGTATCAAACCAGCAGGTTATGCATGAATTTAAACAAAAGCTAAATCAGGGTAGAGCCCAGAACCCTTTAAATTACCCACAACATAATAGTAAGGCACCAAACCCTCCCGTCAAACGGCAGAGAGAAAGTGCTAGTGACCAATACAAAATGGACACAAGCGAAAATTTTCTTCAACCAGCCTCGGAATCAGAAAGCGATCCAGAGGAGTAGGTAATCCATTCCTAAAAATTAAACTAAATAATATTACTCTCAAATGCCTAGTAGACACTGGTTCGTCTATCAATATTATGAAACAAAATTTCTTTAATTTCCCAATAAAATTCTCTAAAATGAAAGTCCACACTATCAATGGCACTATAGTATTGAACCAAAGCGTTTCATTGCATTCAAGCAAACTTTGTCCGACTAAACAAACATTCTTTATTCACAATTTCTCAGAAAAATATGATCTACTATTAGGCAGAAACTACTTAGAGTCAACCAACACTCAAATTAACTATTCAACACAAACAGTCAACATAAATGGCTACCCATTTAAAATGTGGTACGATCACATCCAAAAAGATGAGTCAAAAGTTACCAATGAGTACCCCAAATCATCTAACCTAGAGGAAACTCCTCTACATACCCCAAAAAAGGAAAAATCCCTCCGTAAAATTAAGCGGAAACCCCACTTAAAACCAGATGAGCCAAAGCCATCCAATCCAGAAGAATCCAAGACTACCAATGAGTGTCCCAAATCTTCTGAATCTGAGGAAAACCCTCTTATTACCCCTTACATAGAAGAAGCCCTTCTAGTAACATCCTCTAACTACGCCTTAAACGACGAGTTAAGAGAATCCAACGTATTCAGATTAGAACATCTAAATACGGAAGAAAGGGAACAACTTTCACACGTTTTGCTCGAATATAGTGATATTCAGTACAAAGAAGGTGAAAATTTGACCTTCACAAGTACGATTAAACACTCTATTCATACAAAGCACGAAGACCCTATCTATAAAAAACCATATAAATACCCCCAAGCATTTGACCAAGAAGTTAATAAACAAATCAACGAAATGATAGAACAAAAAATAATTAGGAAATCAAAATCTCCCTATTGTTCTCCAATTTGGATTGTCCCAAAGAAAAGCGATGCTTCTGGCAAACCAAAATTTCGATTAGTCATAGACTATCGTAGCCTCAATGAAATAACCATTGACGACAAATTCCCTATTCCTGTAATGGACGAAATATTAGACAAGCTTGGACGCTGTCAATACTTCACAACCATAGATCTAGCTAAAGGTTTCCATCAAATTCAAATGGACCAACAGTCAATACCAAAAACCGCATTCTCAACAAAACATGGACATTACGAATATACTCGTATGCCTTTCGGTTTGAAAAATGCACCAGCAACCTTTCAACGTTGCATGAATAACCTTCTAGAAGATTTAATCTATAAGGATTGTTTAGTCTACTTAGATGATATTATCGTTTACTCCACTTCACTAGAGGAACACATAATGTCATTGAAAAGGGTATTTGATAAGCTACGATCAGCAAATCTAAAATTGCAACTTGATAAATGTGAATTTCTAAAGAAAGAAACAGAATTTCTCGGTCACATTATCACGACAGACGGTATAAAACCAAACCCTAACAAAATAAAGGCAATTGTTAACTTTCCTATCCCAAAAACTACAAAAGGAATAAAATCTTTCCTTGGACTCTGCGGATTCTACCGTAAGTTCATTCCCAATTTTGCAAAAATAGCAAAACCCATGACACTTAAATTGAAAAAAGGAGCAACAATTAACACAAAAGATAATGACTACATGTCCGCCTTCGAGAAACTCAAAGTACTCATTACGTCCGATCCGATCCTAATATATCCTAACTTCGAAAAGAAATTCTCATTAACGACAGATGCAAGTAATATAGCTATAGGCGCTGTATTATCTCAAGAACACAAACCTATTTGTTATGCAAGCAGAACTCTAAACGAACACGAACTTAACTATTCAGCAATAGAAAAAGAACTATTAGCTATAGTATGGGCAACAAAATATTTCAGATCTTACCTATTCGGTAGAAAATTCGACATATTAAGCGATCATAGGCCACTTGTATGGCTAAACAACATAAAAGACCCTAACATGAAGTTACAGAGATGGAAAATAAAACTTAACGAATACGATTATAATATCCAATACCTACCTGGTAAAGAAAATCATGTCGCGGATGCTCTATCCAGAATTCAAATTCAAGAAAACTTCCTAGGAGAAGATGATCCAATCTCCCTTCCCACAGCAGCTACTATACATAGTGCATCAGAAGATAACCAAAATCACATTCCAATAACAGAAAGACCCCTTAATTATTATAACAGACAATTCGAATTCATAAAAGACAATTTTGACGACGTCCAGATAATAAAATATTTCCACAAAACTAGAATAAAAATCAGTTATAAAGAAATGACCGACACCCTTGCTAAAGACTTAATTAAAGAATACTTCTGTAATAAGAAGAGTGTTATTTACTTCCCTAATGAAATCGACTTTCAGATATTTCAAAATGCTTATATTCAAATCATAAGTCCCGACAATTTCACTAAAACCATGAAAACCAGTAACAAACTAATAGACATTCAAACATATGCCCAATTCAAAGAAATCATTCTTAAAACACATAAAGAATATTTACACCCTGGCATAGAAAAACTAACACTTCAGTTCAAAGAACTTTATTATTACCCCGATTACCAAAAGCTTATCCAAAACATCATAAATGAATGTGAAATCTGTAACATCGCTAAAACCGAACACAGAAACACAAAATTAACTATCGAAACAACCCCAGAAACCTTTAACCCCAGAGACAAATATGTCATAGACTTCTACTTAATAAACAATAAACAATTCCTATCATGTATTGACATTTATTCTAAATACGCCTCCCTGATAGAAGTAAATAGTAGAGACTGGCTTGAAGCTAAAAGAGCTATTTTACGTATATTCAACGACATGGGTAAACCCATAGAAATAAAAGCCGACAAAGACTCCGCTTTCATGTGCGTCGCACTTAAACTCTGGTTAGATTCAGAAGGAGTAACCTTAAACATAACGACAAGTAAAAATGGAATTTCTGACATCGAAAGATTTCATAAAACCGTTAATGAAAAATTAAGAATAATATCAAGCGAAAATGAACCCGAAAACCAATTCACAAAATTCGAAAAAATACTTTACGTATACAATCACAAAACAAAACACAACACAACTGGTCGAACACCAGCAGACATTTTTATTTTTGCAGGAACCCCTTGCTATAACACACAAGAAAATAAAGTGAACAAAATTAACAAACTTAATGAAACTAGACAAGACTTTAGTATAGACACCAATTTCAGAGAATCCCCTCTAGTTAGATCAAAAACGACTAACCCATTCAAAAAGACAGGAAATTTAAGACAAATAGACGAAAAACATTTTGAGGAAACAAATAGAGGTAGAAAAATAATACACTATAAATCTAAGTTTAAAAAGAAAAAGAAAATTAATAAAAGTAAATATAATAACGATAATTCCAGGCCTACTCCCGAGCATGATACTCATGTTATGCCTCCTATCGACAATTAACACACAATACTTAGAAGTAACACCTATCCAGGCCAAAAACGGTTACCTAATCTTTCAAACCGGATCATTAGATTTACCAATAAACTATGAATATCACTACTTATCTGTTAATTTAACTAAAACCGAAAACACTTATGAAGAACTTATCAAGCAAGCTCAAATCTTTGAAACTCTACAACAAATTCAGTATCTAACAGAAAAACTTAACAGAGAAATGAACGGTATAAGAATTGCAAAACGTAGTAAACGCGGTCTCGCTAATTTTATAGGAACAATGTACAAATACTTATTCGGCACCTTAAATCAAGAAGATAAAGAAGAATTACAACAACAAATAGGTGACATCTCTAAAAATAATGTACAAGTAAGCGAACTCAACCACGTAATAGATGCCATTAATAAAGGAATTGAATTGACCAATCATCTAAATAGTAACTTTGAAGGAGAACAAATGTTAGCCTTAGTAATTTTCAACCTACAACAATTCACTGAATACATAGAAGACATAGAACTTGGTTTGCAACTGACACGCTTAGGTATCTTTAACCCAAAACTTTTGAAACACGATTCATTAACACACGTCAATTCTGAAAAAATCCTTAATATCAAAACTTCTGCTTGGCTTAAATCTGATACGAACGAAATTCTGATAATATCCCACATTCCGAGAGAAATAATTAAAACACCAGTTTTTGAAATAATACCATACCCAGACGAAAACAGTAACATACTGACTGAAACAATACATGACAAATATTTTTTACACAATAATCAAACTTACACAGCAAGTTCCCAAAGCTTGGTCATAAATAAATGTATAACAGGTATACTAAACCAACTCTCAACACAATGTAGATACAGTAAAACACATTCTGATTTTGAAATAAAATATGTAGAACCTAATATAATTACAACTTGGAACCTTCCCAAGACTATTTTAAACCAAAATTGTATTAATAGAGAAATTATAATAGAAGGTAACAATATGATAAAAACATTTAATTGTTCCGTTCAATTAGAAGATATATTAATTAGCAACACAATGTTAGATTACACTCAAACTATCTATGTAAATAATAACGTAACAAAACTTGAACCACTAGAATACATTCACACAAAAGAAATAATCGAACAACACAATCAGACGAATAATATCTTTCAAATAATAACACTTACAGCATTAATCATACTAGTTATAATTGTTGCATTGTACTTTATTTATAAATATAAAACTATACCCCAAAAATTAATTGTAAAATTCAAAAATCAAACCCCAGAAAACGAAACTATTATACACCCTGAAACAGAAAACGTTGTACCCCAGGTAAATACCCCTGTATTGTACCCTACAATAAGCGCCTGAGGACAGGCTTTTTTCTTAAGGATGGGGAAGTAACATATCCATTATTACACCCACAACTCCCCATAAGATAACTATAAGCAACATACACTAGAATAAGCTCATATACACACATTAATGTATAAACACAAAATATCTGTCTAAGCACAAAATGTAATCAAAGAACGAGAGCCCTTCGATTAACCTTGGACACAGCGTCATGTTCCAAAGCCACCCTTTCTCACAGATCGCAAATCATAAACATAGACACTTGTCGCCTTATCATAAACATAGACACTTGCCGCCTTTATAAACACAGACTCTCGTCCCCTAATCATTTGCATTCGACCACTTGGCGAGCCAACTGAAATAATAAACTTTCGCGATCGGCGCCTACGCCTACGCACTTGTCCCAGGATTCTCCAATTACCCCTATTCTTCAGAAGACTCTCTTCCAACAAGAAAATAGAGGTTTACAACCAAACTCTCTTAAACTTCGCTCTTTGGCTTCCCCAAATTGCCTATAAAACAGCAAGCATGCCTCCATGCAACAGTTCAGTACTGAGTACGTTATCAACCGCGATAACACCGCTTAAGCCAATTTAACTTTCCAAACTCGTGATAATCAAATGGCTCTAGTTCTTTCCATAAATGGAATTAATAAAAAGGTTTAATAAAATATAAAACTCAATCGTGTGTTTTTTTTATCAAACCCTCGGTCTGAATTCGTAAATATATATATGTATGAACGTCCTTCTCGATAACCAATGGGATTCAAGGGCAGCCCCTAAAGGCGTACATGCGGAATTTGCATATTAGGCTTTGGGTGGACTTAAGATTAGACGGTGGACTTCAGTTTACTTATTAATTGTCTTATTATTATGTTGTATATGTGTAATTTTTTAATTTGTATTATTATTATATTATATGTGTATAGTACAGTAGAGATAACAAGTGTTCTTCCAATGAAGTGGAAAAAACTATTATATCGTCCATGTAAACTAAACAATCTTTGTAAATTAGGTCTTCTTATAGTCTGTTAATACAACGTTCTTCAGTCCAAATGGCATTCGAGTGTACTCGCAATGTCCATTTTTTGGGGAAATAGCTGTTTTTTGAATCGATCCATTTGGATCCGACCTTTTGCTAAATCTATGGTAGTAAAATATTGAGACCTACCGAGCTTATCTAGTATTTCATCCATGACAGGAATTGGGTACTTATTATCAATAGTAATTTCGTTTAGTTTGCGATAGTCGATTACTAACCTAAACTTTGTTTAGGATAAGTAGGTCTTTTGGATAAGTAGGTCTCAACATTTCAAAACCATAGATTTAGCAAAAGGTTTTCATCAGATCAAAATGGATGAAAGCTCGATTCAAAAAACAGCGTTTTGCACAAAAAGTGGACATTACGAGTACACTCGAATGCCATTTGGTCTGAAGAATGTTGTATTAACAATCTATAAGAAGACCTAATTTACAAAGATTGTTTAGTTTACATGGACGATATAATAGTTTTTTCCACTTCATTGGTAGAACAATTATTAGAAAATAAATGTCTTCATGAGCTAATTTAGGTTTACAAGAAGAGCTTCTCCTTTAATGGAACAATTAATTTTTTTTTACGATCACGCGTTATTATTTTTAGTAATAATTACGGTATTAGAAGGATATTTAATATAATATTTATATTATAATTATTTTAATTTTTAGGAGGCTGATTTTCGGATTATATATTAAATCGGTATCTTTATAACTTGTAACGGAACCATTTTTTAGTTTTGTTCATATTTTTCACTATATCATTAGTCTTATAAATTTCTATTGATGTGCCCAAAACTCTTCTTGCCACGCCCACTCTACCGCCCAGAAACTGCCAAAACCGCCACGCCCACATTTTTGAAATTTTTTTTTCATTTTTATACCCGTTACTCGTAGAGTAAGAGGGTATACGATATTCGTTGAAAATTATGTTACAGTCAAAAGGAAACGTTTCCGACCATATAAAGTATAATAAACTTTTAAATTATAGATTTAATTAAAAAAATATATATATATTTTTCCTTTTATAATCTTTATTGGTTAAGTTTCACCAGAGGTCAGTTATGAACTAATTTGCAAATGTATTCTTTCGGCCCAGCAAACCGTTAACATAAGTCTTTTAAGTTCTACTTAGCTTTATATGTCAAGCCTACCGGATCATTAAGTTTTTACCGTTAAGCGGTTGGTGTCTTGGGAGAATGTTATTTATGAGGCTTTTGAAGAGTGAAGCTTTCCAAAAGATCGTCTTTAGCTGTTTATATGAAGAGTGAATATGTCACTCCCCCACCTTTTAGATATAGGCTTGTCCTTAAGCGATTATTTCTGAATATAATTGTGTTACTGGATTTTCAATTTCCGCTATTTCTGTTTTTGATTCTGTTTCTTTTTCGATTTTTTTGTTAACGGTTTTACTTGGTTTTAGGTAAGAGATAAAAATTTGTGTGGCGCTGTTTTACATTTCATATAAAAGTAAAATATGTAAATTAAAACTAAAACAGATATGAAGATTATTAGTATGTTTCTGTAAATTGTGTTATTCTTATTGTTTAACAAAATCATATGTTTAATTTCTATGTGTGACATTGGTTCGACTTTGGTTACATTGCGTTCATTAAATATTACATTTGTGTATTGTTGCATATTATTAGATATTGTAATTGATTTTATTCTGCTGTGCAGTTGGATATTTTTAAAATTTTATTATTTTCAATATAAATCTCTTGTGTAACGAATTGTGATAAAGTTTTTCTCTTGTCATATTCCAGGTTATAAGAATATTTCGTTAGTACATTAAATATAGGATTATTTACGATATTTTTGAAAAGTGCAAGTTGGTGTTTCGTGTTTTATTATGTTAGCTATGCTCTTTGACAATATACTTTGTTAGTGTATTTAGTACATAGTTGTTTGTTATGTGAGTTTGCCTTCAATATTTTCCTTAATAATTTGAACATTATTGTCGGGGTAAGGTGCTATTATGAAAGTTGGTTTTTCAATTGTATTCATAGTAATATAGGACATTAGGAATATATATATTTATATTTATCAGATTTTTGTAATTAACGCTTCCATTATTGTCATGTTTTAGTAGTTTAGGATTGAATATTCCTAGTCGTGTTAGTTGTGAACCCATTTCAATGACCTCGATATATTCGGTAAAATGTTCAATGTTAAATATTAATAGATTAATTTTTTGTTCTTTATTCACAGAATCAGACTGGGTGTTAATTATTTCTAATCCATTATTAAAACTGTTCCATTTTCTCGGTTAAATATTTAATTTGTGTAACGTTTTTAAGTTCTTGACATTGTTTGATTATACTATTAAATGTTTCTTCTACTTCTGTAATATTTATTGTGAGACAGTGATGCATAAAGGTAATGGGTATTTGTTTTGTTCCAGATTCAAACAAGATAAATCCTTGATTGTTTTCTATTGGGTTGATTTCGAATGTTCCTGCTGTAGTTTGTGTCGCAGTACAAGTTATTATGGTGATTATGAGTCCGATGATTGGGAGAAGTCGCTTTGCTGCAAGTATTTGGTGTCATTAACAGTATTTTTCTTTTTAAATGTGGTTTTATAATTAATAACGTTTTTCCTCTATTATTTTCTTTATAATGGTTTTCGTCTAATTGATCTATTCCGCCTGCTTTTAAAAACGGATTCTTGGATTTTGCGCGCGTTAAGGGTGCTTGTCTAAATATTGTGTCGATTTCGAAATCCCGACGTTTTTTGATAAGTTTTTTGATCATAAGTTTCTTTAATCTTCTGGGTATCATAAGTAGGTGTTCTCGCGTAAAGAAGAATGTTAGCCGGTGTCTGTCCGGTTGTGTTATGTTTAGTCTTGTGGTTGGATCTGTATAAAATTGTCACCATTCGTGTTTCTCTATTTTCTCTAGTGTTCTCAGTATTGATAATTCTGATTTATTTCATTTATGAATGTTGTAGGGACCAACTTAACTTTACACTGCAAAAACTCTTCAAGACACCCTCGCCCTAAATTATAGCAGCTTTTGTGTAAAACAAAAAGCGAGAGAATTGTCTTAGGCCAATCAGAACAGAATATGATCGTACGATTATACAGTTAGGGAAACAAAAGCTATAACAGCGACCACCAGCATCCAGCTTCCCAGAGCTTAGATCATTATCGGATAAATCTTCGTGGCGAACGCTCATACATTTTTGACACTGCCCATTTAACTTCACATACACGTGGAAATATAATTTAGTTATATATATCCAATCTCATAAAACAAGAGTTGGTATATTTCAATAAATTTCCGTGTTCGATTTGTGTGTGAAAGTGGCAACGAGATTCGACCCCAAGGCGTAAGGAAGGCCAGGCCTATATAAGAGCATTTGGTTGCTCTACAGCCGACTACCCCCCCGTCTCGTCGACCCCCGCATCAGCTCATGGTTCAAAACCCCGTCGCTCCCAGAAGAGGCCACGAGGCGACATAACCTTCAGCCAACAAGTTACGCAACCGGCCACCTGCCGTATGATAACTGGCAAATGTATTGGGAGGCTAGAGCTCGTGCAGATTATTCAGCTATGCAGAAGTTTAGACGACCGGAGCAGATTTAATTACATTTGAACATCATCATCGTCACGCAGTGAAGATCATCTCCTATGACCAACGGAGGTCCAACTTTGTGATTTCGTCTTATCGCAGCGCAGCGTAGCAGCCAGCTGTTTCCTAAGGTCTTATCGCTGCAGTGCTGCAGTTATATTTTGTGTTTTGTTTTGATTCTCGATTTTCTTTTGTATTGCGATTTATAATGAATTAAATACTCGCAGATTGACGGAACTTTTGGCATTTGAATAGGAATTTAACTTAGAACCTTTAAAGTTTGACCTACGGCTCGACAATGTCAACGTGAACTTGGGCCCAACTTTACGCACATCATGGAGTGGATATTTAAGGTCGTGAGTACTACAACATCAATGATAAAAATCTTATTATGAATTACCTATATTAAAATTCTAACAAAATGCCACGCGAACGTCTAATTAAAATAATATCTGCATTTGACTAAAGATTATGTAATTATAATTGCTAATTTTATATTCAATTACATATATATATTTGCTTTATACTTTACTTTTATATACTTTATTTTACTTACGGAATATAAACAAAAATGAAGAGTTAGAGAACGACTAGGATAATTATGCGTAGATAAAAATATTGTTAGTTTGTAAAAGAGATTTAATGGAAACGTTTATTAAACTGAATTTATATAAATGGAATTATGATTGAAGATATATTGAAAAATAATGAATTGTGAATAAATAGATTTAATGGTTTGTCGAGTACTTATGTTGAACACTTTCTTAAATATGTGGTAGAGTTATTTTGAACTTGGCCAAGGGACAATGTAAATATTTTAAGTAGCATTGTCATGGTAGGGAGGGTAAAGACTTAGGGAATCATTAACATCCAAAATTCCCAATACTTATCAGAATCTGTAGCTTATCTTCACACGTGTCGGCGTGTATCATTAGTATCAATATAAAGCCATTTCTTTTATTAACCGGTAGTCCACTTTTGAATATTGTTTATGAGTAAGACGCACTTATTAAAATGTAGTAGCGTTCGTACTATCCTAAGCTAAAAGAACCCCGACCTACGGCGAGCTAGACCCGAGCATAGCAAGAGTGCGCATCCCTAGCGAAGGAAGTACAAGGTCCTCTTTATTAGTAATTATCACCCACTATTAAAAGACCCACTAGTTAAAAATCTATCGAACTACGTACACTACACATTTTGGCGCCCAACGTGGGGCCCGAGAAAATACACTACACATTTTTGAAGCCCTACGAGTGGAGCACGACAAGTACTATACATTTTCGGCTCAGATGTGAAGCTCGAAAAGTCCGTAACTTGTTATAGCACACTAAGCTCTAAAGTAATCCACCCACAGTTAAAACACAATATAACTAATTCCAATAAATTAACATATTGGATTGAGAGTATCTATTTGGAAGGGATAGTAAAACTTAGGAACATGCGATTCAATTTGAAAGAGAATTGATCGACCAAGTGGAACTGTTTCGAATCCACAGGAGCTCATCACCATACGTTTCTTTACTCAACTTTATTTACAATTTGATTTTTCTGGAATACATTATACTTACACTTCAATAAGTCTGTATATTGTCCGATTTTCAAGTGAATAAAAGCATGAGGCAATAGACCAGCTACAATCCACTAACAAATAGAGATACAACTAAGATTCTGATAGAAGTGATCGACATAAAGAAAGACAAACCAAATAATTACAACATATCTTAACAACAATAATATGGCAGCGAAGGATAGTGCAGGTAATGCAGTTGAAGTTTCACAAGGCGTTGAAAATAGCTGTGCCATATGTAAAGAAATCTTAGCACCAACCGTTTTGTCAGCAACAACATCGTGCAGGCACACATTTCATAAAAAGTGCATTATAAACCACTTAAAAAGTACACAAACATGTCCAATTTGCAATGCAGATTGCAACGAATCGAATTTATCTCACTCTAATAACACTCTGTTCGCTGAATTAGATGCTGCAACAGCTGGCACATCCGGCGTAAGCGAATGTCAAGATAATAATGATATTTTCCCATTAAGGAGAAATACCAGATCAGGCAGGATCCGAGGTACACCTCCTAGACGAGGAGTGTCTACCAGAAATACTTACAGAGGAAATTTGGATAGGATCTTAACAGAACCTCCAACGAATTCCAGTATGGCTCTTAGTACTGTAGTGACCAACTTAACTTTACACTGCAAAAACTCTTCAAGACACCCTCGCCCTAAATTATAGCAGCTTTTGTGTAAAAGAAAAAGCGAGAGAATTGTCTTAGACCAATCAGAACAGAATATGATCGTACGATTATACAGTTAGGGAAAGAAAAGCTGTAACAGCGACCACCAGCATGCAGCTCCCCCAGAGCTTAGATCATTATCGGATAAATCTTCGTGGCGAACACTCACAATTTTTGACGCTGCCCGTTTAAACTTCATACACGTGGAAATATAATTTAGTTATATATATCCAATCTCATGAAAACAAGAGTTGGTATATTCCAATAAATTTCCGTGTTCGATTCGTGTGAAAGTGGCAACGAGATTCGACCCCAAGGCGTAAGGAAGACCAGGCCTATATATAAGAGCATTTGGATTGCCCTACAGCCGACTACCCCCCCCCCCCCGTCTCGTCGACCCCCGCATCAGCTTATGGTTTAAACCCCGTCGCTCCAAGAAGAGGCCACGAGGCGACATAACCTTCAGCAACAAGTTACGCAACCGGCCACCTGCCGTATGATAACTGGCCAAATATATTGGAAGGCTAGAGTTCATCCAGATATTCAGCTATGCAGAAGTTTAGACGACCGGAGCAGATTTAATTACATTTGAACATCATCATCGTCACGCAGTGAAGATCATCTCCTATGACCAACGGAGGTCCAACTTTGTGATTTCGTCTTATCGCAGCGCAGCGTAGCAGCCAGCGGTTTACTAAGGTCTTATCGCTGCAATACTGCAGTTATATTTCGTGTTTTGTTTTGATTCTTGATTTTCTTTTGTATTGCGATTTATAATGAATTAAATACTCGCAGATTGACGGAACTTTTGGCATTTGAATAGGAATTTAACTTAGAACCTTTAAAGTTTGACCTACAGCTCGACAATGTCAACGTGAACTTGGGCCCAACTTTACGCACATCATGGAGTGGATATTTAAGGTCGTGAGTACTACAACAACAATGATATAAATCTTATTATGAATTACCTATATTAAAATTCTAACAAAATGCCACTCGAACGTCTAATTAAAATAATATCTGCATTTGAGTAAAGATTATATAACTATATTTGCTAATTTTATATTCAATTACTTATATATATTTGCGTCATACTTTACTTTTATATACTTTATTTTACCCACTGAATATAAACAAAAATGAAGAGTAGAGAACGACTAGGATAATTATGCGTAGATAAAAATATTGTTAGTTTGTAAAAGAGATTTAATGAAACCGTTTATTAAACTGAATTTATATAAATGGAATTATGATTGAAGATATATTGAAAAATAATGAATTGTGAATAAATAGATTTAATGGTTTGTCGAGTACTTATGTTGAACACTTTCTTGAATATGTGGTAGAGTTATTTTGAACTTGGCCAAGGGACAATGTAAATATTTTAAGTAGCATTGTCATGGTAGGGAGGGTAAAGACTTAGGGAATCATTAACATCCAAAATTCCCAATACTTATC
Organism: Drosophila erecta; assembly: GCF_003286155.1. Classification (NCBI taxonomy): domain Eukaryota; kingdom Metazoa; phylum Arthropoda; class Insecta; order Diptera; family Drosophilidae; genus Drosophila; species Drosophila erecta. The sequence continues at coordinate 761,072 of NW_020825228.1, read as the reverse complement.
AGAATCTGTAGCTTATCTTCACACGTGTCGGCGTGTATCATTAGTATCAATATAAAGCCATTTCTTTTGTTAATCGATAATCCAGTTTTGAATATTGTTTATGAGTAAGACGCACTTATTAAAATGTAGTAGCGTTTCGTACTATCCTAAGCTAAAAGAACCCCGACCTACGGCGAGCTAGACCCGAGCATAGCAAGAGTGCGCATCCTTAGCGAAGGAAGTACAAGGTCCTCTTTATTAGTAATTATCACCCACTATTAAAAGACCCACTAGTTAAAAATCTATCGAACTACGTACACTACACATTTTTGGCGCCCGAACGTGGGGGCTCGAGAAAATACACTACACATTTTTGGCTATCGAACGTGTGGGGCCGAGAAAATACACTACACATTTTTTGAAGCCCTACGAGTGGAGCACGACAAGTACTACACATTTTCGGCTCAGATGTGAAGCTCGAAAAGTCCGTAACTTGTCATAGCACACTAAGCTCTAAAGTAATCCATCCACAGTTAAAACACAATATAACTAATTCCAATAAATTAACATATTGGATTGAGAGTATCTATTTGGAAGGGATAGTAAAACTTAGGAACATGCGATTCAATTTGAAAGAGAATTGATCGACCAAGTGGAACTGTTTCGAATCCACAGGAGCTCATCACCATACGTTTCTTTACTCAACTTTATTTACAATTTGATTTTTCTGGAATACATTATACTTACACTTCAATAAGTCTGTATATTGTCCGATTTTCAAGTAAATAAAAGCATGAGGCAATAGACCAGCTACAATCCACTAACAAATAGAGATACAACTAAGATTCTGATAGAAGTGATCGACATAAAGAAAGACAAACCAAACAATTACAACATATCTTAACAACAATAATATGGCAGCCAAGAATAGTGCAGGTAATGCAGTTGAAGTTTCACAAGGCGTTGAAAATAGCTGTGCCATATGTAAAGAAATCTTAGCACCAACCCTTTTGTCAGTAACAACATCGTGCAGGCACACATTTCATAAAAAGTGCATTATAAACCACTTAAAAAGTACACAAACATGTCCAATTTGCAATGCAGATTGCAACGAATCGAATTTATCTCACTCTAATAACACTCTGTTCGCTGAATTAGATGCTGCAACAGCTGGCACATCCGGCGTAAGCGAATGTCAAGATAATAATGATATTTTCCCATTAAGGAGAAATACCAGATCAGGCAGGATCCGAGGTACACCTCCTAGACGAGGAGTGTCTACCAGAAATACTTACAGAGGGAATTTGGATAGGATCTTAACAGAACCTCCGACGAATTCCAGTATGGCTCTTAGTACTCAACCAGAGTTGATGAACTTTATACAGTTTACTGTTAGCCAACAACAGGCTCAACTCATGGATAACCTTACCTCTTATTTAGGGAAGACTATAGAGACATCTATTAAAAGTCATTTAGACAACTTACAATTATCTCAGCCCACACATACAAATTACACACCTGACAATGTCCAACCAAATACAGATTTGAGCAGGAACAATTCCAATCAAAATCGGTATTCTCAGAATTTAGACAACAATGTAGAAGAAAGATGCGGAAACAGGAGCAATGCAAGCTCATATGTTAGCCCGGAAAAAGTATCAGGAATCATTCAAAAATGGGGATTAAAGTTCGATGGTAGCAAAACAAGCATCAGGATAGATGAATTCATTTACAGGATATGTTCACTCACCAAACAAAATCTAGGTAATGATTATGGACTTTTATGCGACCATCTGTACCTTCTGTTTGCCGGAAAAGCAAGCGATTGGTATTGGAAGTTTCATCGAAACAATCCAAATTTCGATTGGAACACATTTTGTGGCGAATTTAGGAAGAGATTCGAAGATATAGAGACAGATTATGATATTTGGGAGGGAATCCGAAAACGCAAGCAAGGAGAAAATGAAGCATTTGAAGATTTCCAGGAAACCATGGAACGGTTGATTGACAGACTGCAAAATGGAGTTTCCGAAACACAATTAGTTGAGTTATTGGTTAGAAATTCGAAGCCTAGCTTACATCATGAGTTGTTGCATCTTAAAATACCAAACAGAACACAACTCCGATACGAAGTGCGCAGGCATGAACAGTTTTATAACAATCTCAGGACGTTTAAGCCGAAACCTTATCGCTCCTGCGTGGCAGAATTAACCACCGAAGAAGAGGAAACAGGTTTAGTAAGAGTAGGTGAAGAAGTAAACCAAATTCAACGTCGGAACACCACAACTTGTTGGAATTGTGACAAACAAGGTCACAGATTTGATGATTGTATGGCTAAAAGAATTATATTTTGTTACGGTTGCGGACTTAAAGAAAAATACAAACCGACTTGTCCAAACTGTAATCCGGGAAACCGACCAAAGGATGTTTCTCGGAGCAACAAGATACATCCGTAGATTCAGAAGTTGCTAAGTCAAAATCAACCACTGAAGCCCGTGAATTTCAGGAGATAAAACCTTTGGGTCAGCCTGATATTCATTTTTCTTTTATACCCTTACACATAAGAATTCAAAATTACAATAATAAGCGTAGAGAAATATTTAGTAAAGTAGATAGTATAGGAATTCATTTAAAACCCAGACGATCTACTATCCGATTGAGAGAATTTTGGAAGAAGGTTCGTCGTGACCGACAGAAACTTATTTCCGCTATAGTACTTAGCTCTGACCAAAGACTCTATACGGATATCAATATAGAGGGTCAGACTTACAAGGCTTTATTAGATTCTGGAGCAACAATAAGTTGTGTAGGCGGATTAGCTGCACAGAACTTCCTTAAACACAACAACGTAAAAAAATGTTCTGGCGAAATTCGCGCTGCGAACGGAACAAAAAGCAAAGTAGTGTCAAAACTTATAACTTCCATTAAGTATGGAGATACGATAGATAATCTTGAATTATTTATAATACCAGAACTTCAACAGGATGTATATTTAGGCATTGATTTTTGGCAAAAGTTCGGATTATTAAATAAAATTACGAGCAATCCGACCATTGCTGAATTAGACATCGGTACTTTGGATGATGATGAAGATTCTCCAAAATATCATGAGCTGAACGAAGGCTGGAGACAGTAATAAAAACATTTCCATCCTTTGCTTCCGAAGGTTTAGGTCGTACTACCTTGTCCACACATAGCATTGATGTAGGAAATGCGAGTCCTGTTAAACAACGGCATTGGCCAGTTTCACCTGCCATTGAAAAGCTGATGTTCGCTGAAGTGGATAACATGCTAGCCTTAGATGTTATCGAAGAGTCAACTAGCGCTTGGAGCAGTAATTGCGTGTTAGTAAAGAAAGGAGACAAGTACCGTCTATGTCTTGATTCTAGAGAGGTAAACAAGGTTACTCAGCGAGACGCATATCCTCTACCTCATATAGACGGCATCTTAAGCCGGTTACCACCAGCTAAATTCATAAGTGGTATCGACATGAAGCATGCATATTGGCAGATACCGCTCGACGAAAATTCTAAACAATACACTGCGTTTACAATACCGAATAGACCTCTATATCAGTATAAAATGATGCCCTTTGGTCTATGTAACGCGGCCCAAACTCTTTGTCGTCTTATGGATCGAGTCATTCCAGCTCATCTTAGGAATAGAGTATTTGTTTATCTTGACGACTTATTAGTTTTGTCTGAGGATTTTGAATCCCATATGCTTTTACTACAGGAGATAGCTTTATGCTTACGTAAAGCAAATCTCACTATCAATGTCAGCAAATCCAAATTTTGTATGAAGGAGATCATATATCTCGGTTTTATAATTGGGAATGGACAAATAAGAACCAATCCAGATAAAGTTAAAGCGATAGTAGAATTTCCACAACCAACTTCGATTAAGCAGTTACGAAGATTTCTAGGATTAGCGGGATGGTACCGACGGTTCGTAGAAAACTTTGCCACTATTAGTTTTCCTTTAACGGAACTTCTTAAAAAGAAGAATACGCTTGACTGGAACGAAGAGCCTCAAACCGCTTTTGAAAACTTGAAATCATGTCTTACTGCTTCACCAATTCTCATAACACCAGATTTTTCTAAGCAATTCATTTTGTTGTGTGACGCCAGCTCTTTTGGTGTTGGATGCGTACTAGCTCAGGAACGAGATGGAGTAGAACTTCCGATTTCATATATGTCCGAAAAATTGTCCAAAGCACAACGTAACTATTCAGTTTCCGAATTAGAATGTCTTGCCGTTATAAAAGGAATTAAAAAATTCCGCGCATATATTGAAGGACAGGATTTCTTAGTCATAACAGACCATGCAGCCCTTCAATGGCTAATGCGGCAGAAGGATTTATCAGGAAGGTTAGCTCGATGGTCAATGAAGTTGAGAGCGTTTACGTTCACTATAAAACATCGTAGCGGTTCTCAGAACGTCGTTGCAGACACCTTATCCAGACAGAACGACCCAGCCATCGATGAATTTTGTCAGAATGGACCCATAGTTGACGTAGATTCCCCACATTTCAAATCCACTGAATACTTGGACTTAATTAAGACGATATCTAACAATCAATCAAGATTTCCCGATCTACAAATCAGGGATGGATATATTTACAAAAGAACTACTTTTGTATCAGATGATATAAAACAAGAAAATCCATGGAAACTATGGATACCTTCAGCTTTAGTACCCGATATATTGTTTCAGGCTCATGATGCACCAAGTTCATCTCATTGTGGCATGAGTAAAACTGTAGAAAAACTAAAAAGATATTTGTTTTGGCCTTGCATGGTTACGCAAATACGCAACTATATATCTAATTGTGTAATTTGTCGTACCACGAAAAGTCCAAACACGTTTCTAAAACCGCCAATGGGTAAACCGTTAACCTCAGACAGGCCATTCCAAAAATTATATATTGACCTCTTAGGCCCATACCCTCGCACAAAAAAAGGTCACATAGGTTTGTTGATTGTCGTTGACCATAACACCCGTTTCCACTTTTTGTTACCTCTTAAGAAGTTCACCGCTCCTAAAATCTGTGACTACTTAAAGGGGGCTATATTCTATACGTTTGGCGTTCCAGAAGTAATACTTTCTGATAATGGAAGTCAGTTTAAGTCTAGCTATTTCCAAGCTTTCCTTACTAGTTTTGGCGTACAACAAAAACTTACAGCCATATATTCTCCACAGGCGAATGCGAGTGAAAGACTTAACAGATCGGTATTAGCCGCTGTAAGAGCTTATATAGGGAAAGATCACACAAATTGGGATGACAACTTAGACGCTATTAGCGGATCTTTAAGAGCATCGTTGCATAGAAGCACAGGTTCGTCACCTTACTTTCTGACATTTGGACAAAATATGATCCTTAACGGCAAGGACTATAGTCTCCTGCGTACTCTAAATATGTTAGCGGACGACACTCGGTTATCTAAACCGGAGGCTTTAGAACTGCAGAGACGGCAAGCTAAACTGAACCTAAACCGATCACATGAAGAAAACGCGAATAGATACAACCTACGCACACGGCAGATAGAATTTAAAAACGGCGATTTCGTTTATGCTAGAAACTTTACACAAAGTAATGCAGTAAAGAAATTCAGTAGTAAATTGGCACCCGTATTTATACCAGCTAAAGTTTATAAGAAACGTAGCTCGTACTACTATGAATTAGAGGATGAGAGAGGAAAGAAATTAGGAGTATTCCATTTGAAGGATATACAAGCTAGGAAACAAGGAGTTTCTTCAGATAAGGCTTCCTTGAAATAGTCTCGTTACCCTTATCTGTGGTGTAGTGACCAACTTAACTTTACACTGCAAAAACTCTTCAAGACACCCTCGCCCTAAATTATAGCAGCTTTTGCGTAAAAGAAAAAGCGAGAGAATTGTCTTAGACCAATCAGAACAGAATATGATCGTACGATTATACAGTTAGGGAAAGAAAAGCTGTAACAGCGACCACCAGCATGCAGCTCCCCCAGAGCTTAGATCATTATCGGATAAATCTTCGTGGCGAACACTCACAATTTTTGACGCTGCCCGTTTAAACTTCATACACGTGGAAATATAATTTAGTTATATATATCCAATCTCATGAAAACAAGAGTTGGTATATTCCAATAAATTTCCGTGTTCGATTCGTGTGAAAGTGGCAACGAGATTCGACCCCAAGGCGTAAGGAAGACCAGGCCTATATATAAGAGCATTTGGATTGCCCTACAGCCGACTACCCCCCCCCCGTCTCGTCGACCCCCGCATCAGCTTATGGTTTAAACCCCGTCGCTCCAAGAAGAGGCCACGAGGCGACATAACCTTCAGCAACAAGTTACGCAACCGGCCACCTGCCGTATGATAACTGGCCAAATATATTGGAAGGCTAGAGTTCATCCAGATATTCAGCTATGCAGAAGTTTAGACGACCGGAGCAGATTTAATTACATTTGAACATCATCATCGTCACGCAGTGAAGATCATCTCCTATGACCAACGGAGGTCCAACTTTGTGATTTCGTCTTATCGCAGCGCAGCGTAGCAGCCAGCGGTTTACTAAGGTCTTATCGCTGCAATACTGCAGTTATATTTCGTGTTTTGTTTTGATTCTTGATTTTCTTTTGTATTGCGATTTATAATGAATTAAATACTCGCAGATTGACGGAACTTTTGGCATTTGAATAGGAATTTAACTTAGAACCTTTAAAGTTTGACCTACAGCTCGACAATGTCAACGTGAACTTGGGCCCAACTTTACGCACATCATGGAGTGGATATTTAAGGTCGTGAGTACTACAACAACAATGATATAAATCTTATTATGAATTACCTATATTAAAATTCTAACAAAATGCCACTCGAACGTCTAATTAAAATAATATCTGCATTTGAGTAAAGATTATATAACTATATTTGCTAATTTTATATTCAATTACTTATATATATTTGCTTCATACTTTACTTTTATATACTTTATTTTACCCACTGAATATAAACAAAAATGAAGAGTAGAGAACGACTAGGATAATTATGCGTAGATAAAAATATTGTTAGTTTGTAAAAGAGATTTAATGAAACCGTTTATTAAACTGAATTTATATAAATGGAATTATGATTGAAGATATATTGAAAAATAATGAATTGTGAATAAATAGATTTAATGGTTTGTCGAGTACTTATGTTGAACACTTTCTTGAATATGTGGTAGAGTTATTTTGAACTTGGCCAAGGGACAATGTAAATATTTTAAGTAGCATTGTCATGGTAGGGAGGGTAAAGACTTAGGGAATCATTAACATCCAAAATTCCCAATACTTATCAGAATCTGTAGCTTATCTTCACACGTGTCGGCTTGTATCATTAGTATCAATATAAAGCCATTTCTTTTGTTAATCGATTATCCAGTTTTGAATATTGTTTATGAGTAAGACGCACTTATTAAAATGTAGTAGCGTTTCGTACTATCCTAAGCTAAAAGAACCCCGACCTACGGCGAGCTAGACCCGAGCATAGCAAGAGTGCGCATCCCTAGCGAAGGAAGTACAAGGTCCTCTTTATTAGTAATTATCACCCACTATTAAAAGACCCACTAGTTAAAAATCTATCGAACTACGTACACTACAGTACTCAACAAGAGTTGATGAACTTTATACAGTTCACTGTTAGCCAACAACAGGCTCAACTCATGGATAACCTTACCTCTTATTTAGGGAAGACTATAGAGACATCTATTAAAAGTCATTTAGACAACTTACAATTATCTCAGCCCACACATACAAATTCCACACCTGACAATGTCCAACCAAATACAGATTTGAGCAGGAACAATTCCAATCAAAATCGGTATTCTCAGAATTTAGACAATAATGTAGAAGAAAGAGGCGGAACCAGGAGCAATGCAAGCTCATATGTTAGCCCGGAAAAAGTATCAGGAATCATTCAAAAATGGGGATTAAAGTTCGATGGTAGCAAAACAAGCATCAGGATAGATGAATTCATTTACAGGATATGCTCACTCACCAAACAAAATCTAGGTAATGATTATGGACTTTTATGCGACCATTTGTACCTTCTGTTTGCCGGAAAAGCAAGCGATTGGTATTGGAAGTTTTATCGAAACAATCCAAATTTCGATTGGAACACATTTTGTGGCGAATTTAGGAAGAGATTCGAAGATATAGAGACAGATTATGATATTTGGGAGGGAATCCGAAAACGCAAGCAAGGAGAAAATGAAGCATTTGAAGATTTCCAGGAAACCATGGAACGGTTGATTGACAGACTGCAAAATGGAGTTTCCGAAACACAATTAGTTGAGTTATTGGTTAGAAATTCGAAGCCTAGCTTACATCATGAGTTGCTGCATCTTAAAATCCCAAACAGAACACAACTCCGATACGAAGTGCGCAGGCATGAACAGTTTTATAACAATCTCAGGACGTTTAAGCCGAAACCTTATCGCTCCTGCGTGGCAGAATTAACCACAGGTTTAGTAAGAGTAGGTGAAGAAGTAAACCAAATTCAACGTCGGAACACCACAACTTTGTTGGAATTGTGACAAACAAGGCCACAGATTTGATGATTGTATGGCTAAAAGAATTATATTTTGTTACGGTTGCGGACTTAAAGAAAAATACAAACCGACTTGTCCAAACTGTAATCCGGGAAACCGACAAAAGGATGTTTCTCTGAGCAACAAGATACATCCGTAGATTCAGAAGTTGCTAAGTCAAAGTCAACCACTGAAGCCCGTGAATTTCAGGAGATAAAACCTTTGGGTCAGCCTGATATTCATTTTTCTTTTATACCCTTACACATAAGAATTCAAAATTACAATAATAAGCGTAGAGAAATATTTAGTAAAGTAGATAGTATAGGAATTCATTTAAAACCCAGACGATCTACTATCCGATTGAGAGAATTTTGGAAGAAGGTTCGTCGTGACCGACAGAAACTTATTTCCGCTATAGTACTTAGCTCTGACCAAAGACTCTATACGGATATCAATATAGAGGGTCAGACTTACAAGGCTTTATTAGATTCTGGAGCAACAATAAGTTGTGTAGGCGGATTAGCTGCTCAGAACTTCCTTAAACACAACAACGTAAAAAAATGTTCTGGCGAAATTCGTGCTGCGAACAGAACAAAAAGCAAAGTAGTGTCAAAACTTATAACTTCCATTAAGTATGGAGATACGATAGATAATCTTGAATTATTTATAATACCAGAACTTCAACAGGATGTATATTTAGGCATTGATTTTTGGCAAAAGTTCGGATTATTAAATAAAATTACGAGCAATCCGACCATTGCTGAATTAGACATCGGTACTTTGGATGATGATGAAGATTCTCCAAAATATCATGAGCTGAACGAAGGCGAAAGACTTCGGCTGGAGACAGTAATAAGAACCTTTCCATCCTTTGCTTCCGAAGGTTTAGGTCGTACTACCTTGTCCACACATAGCATTGATGTAGGAAATGCGAGTCCTGTTAAACAACGACATTGGCCAGTTTCACCTGCCATTGAAAAGCTGATGTTCGCTGAAGTGGATAACATGCTAGCCTTAGATGTTATCGAAGAGTCAACTAGCGCTTGGAGCAGTAATTGCGTGTTAGTAAAGAAAGGAGACAAGTACCGTCTATGTCTTGATTCTAGAGAGGTAAACAAGGTTACTCAGCGAGACGCATATCCTCTACCTCATATAGACGGCATCTTAAGCCGGTTACCACCAGCTAAATTCATAAGTGGTATCGACATGAAGCATGCATATTGGCAGATACCGCTCGACGAAAATTCTAAACAATACACTGCGTTTACAATACCGAATAGACCTCTATATCAGTATAAAATGATGCCCTTTGGTCTATGTAACGCGGCCCAAACTCTTTGTCGTCTTATGGATCGAGTCATTCCAGCTCATCTTAGGAATAGAGTATTTGTTTATCTTGACGACTTATTAGTTTTGTCTGAGGATTTTGAATCCCATATGCTTTTACTACAGGAGATAGCTTTATGCTTACGTAAAGCAAATCTCACTATCAATGTCAGCAAATCCAAATTTTGTATGAAGGAGATCATATATCTCGGTTTTATAATTGGGAATGGACAAATAAGAACCAATCCAGATAAAGTTAAAGCGATAGTAGAATTTCCACAACCAACTTCGATTAAGCAGTTACGAAGATTTCTAGGATTAGCAGGATGGTACCGACGGTTCGTAGAAAACTTTGCCACTATTAGTTTTCCTTTAACGGAACTTCTTAAAAAGAAGAATACGCTTGACTGGAACGAAGAGGCTCAAACCGCTTTTGAAAACTTGAAATCATGTCTTACTGCTTCACCAATTCTCATAACACCAGATTTTTCTAAGCAATTCATTTTGTTGTGTGACGCCAGCTCTTTTGGTGTTGGTTGCGTACTAGCTCAGGAACGAGATGGAGTAGAACTTCCGATTTCGTATATGTCCGAAAAATTGTCCAAAGCACAACGTAACTATTCAGTTTCCGAATTAGAATGTCTTGCCGTTATAAAAGGAATTAAAAAATTCCGCGCATATATTGATGGACAGGATTTCTTAGTCATAACAGACCATGCAGCCCTTCAATGGCTAATGCGGCAGAAGGATTTATCAGGAAGGTTAGCTCGATGGTCAATGAAGTTGAGAGCGTTTACGTTCACTATAAAACATCGTAGCGGTTCTCAGAACGTCGTTGCAGACACCTTATCCAGACAGAACGACCCAGCCATCGATGAATTTTGTCAGAATGGACCCATAGTTGACGTAGATTCCCCACATTTCAAATCCACTGAATACTTGGACTTAATTAAGACAATATCTAACAATCAATCAAGATTTCCCGATCTACAAATCAGGGATGGATATATTTACAAAATAACTACTTTTGTATCAGATGATATAAAACAAGAAAATCCATGGAAACTATGGATACCTTCAGCTTTAGTACCCGATATATTGTTTCAGGCTCATGATGCACCAAGTTCATCTCATTGTGGCATGAGTAAAACTGTAGAAAAACTAAAAAGATATTTGTTTTGGCCTTGCATGGTTACGCAAATACGCAACTATATATCTAATTGTGTAATTTGTCGTACCACGAAAAGTCCAAACACGGTTCTAAAACCGCCAATGGGTAAACCGTTAACCTCAGACAGGCCATTCCAAAAATTATATATTGACCTCTTAGGCCCATACCCTCGCACAAAAAAAGGTCACATAGGTTTGTTGATTGTCGTTGACCATAACACCCGTTTCCACTTTTTGTTACCTCTTAAGAAGTTCACCGCTCCTAAAATCTGTGACTACTTAAAGGGGGCTATATTCTATACGTTTGGCGTTCCAGAAGTAATACTTTCTGATAATGGCAGTCAGTTTAAGTCTAGCTATTTCCAAGCTTTCCTTACTAGTTTTGGCGTACAGCAAAAACTTACAGCCATATATTCTCCACAGGCGAATGCGAGTGAAAGACTTAACAGATCAGTATTAGCAGCTGTAAGAGCTTATATAGGGAAAGAACACACAAATTGGGATGACAACTTAGACGCTATTAGCGGATCTTTAAGAGCATCGTTGCATAGAAGCACAGGTTCGTCACCTTACTTTCTGACATTTGGACAAAATATGATCCTTAACGGCAAGGACTATAGTCTCCTGCGTACTCTAAATATGTTAGCGGACGACACTCGGTTATCTAAACCGGAGGCTTAGAACTGCAGAGACGGCAAGCTAAACTGAACCTAAGCCGATCCCATGAAGAAAACGCAAATAGATACAACCTACGCACACGACAGATAGAATTTAAAAACGGCGATTTCGTTTATGCTAGAAACTTTACACAAAGTAATGCCGTAAAGAAATTCAGTAGTAAATTGGCACCCGTATTTATCCCAGCGAAAGTTTATAAGAAACGTAGCTCGTACTACTATGAATTAGAGGATGAGAGAGGAAAGAAATTAGGAGTATTCCATTTGAAGGATATACAAGCTAGAAAACAAGGAGTTTCTTCAGATAAGGCTTCCTTGAAATAGTCTCGTTACCCTTATCTGTGGTGTAGGGACCAACTTAACTTTACACTGCAAAAACTCTTCAAGACACCCTCGCCCTAAATTATAGCAGCTTTTGTGTAAAACAAAAAGCGAGAGAATTGTCTTAGGCCAATCAGAACAGAATATGATCGTACGATTATACAGTTAGGGAAAGAAAAGCTATAACAGCGACCACCAGCATGCAGCTTCCCAGAGCTTAGATCATTATCGGATAAATCTTCGTGGCGAACGCTCATACATTTTTGACACTGCCCATTTAACTTCACATACACGTGGAAATATAATTTAGTTATATATATCCAATCTCATAAAACAAGAGTTGGTATATTTCAATAAATTTCCGTGTTCGATTTGTGTGTGAAAGTGGCAACGAGATTCGACCCCAAGGCGTAAGGAAGGCCAGGCCTATATAAGAGCATTTGGTTGCTCTACAGCCGACTACCCCCCCGTCTCGTCGACCCCCGCATCAGCTCATGGTTCAAAACCCCGTCGCTCCCAGAAGAGGCCACGAGGCGACATAACCTTCAGCCAACAAGTTACGCAACCGGCCACCTGCCGTATGATAACTGGCAAATGTATTGGGAGGCTAGAGCTCGTGCAGATTATTCAGCTATGCAGAAGTTTAGACGACCGGAGCAGATTTAATTACATTTGAACATCATCATCGTCACGCAGTGAAGATCATCTCCTATGACCAACGGAGGTCCAACTTTGTGATTTCGTCTTATCGCAGCGCAGCGTAGCAGCCAGCTGTTTCCTAAGGTCTTATCGCTGCAGTGCTGCAGTTATATTTTGTGTTTTGTTTTGATTCTCGATTTTCTTTTGTATTGCGATTTATAATGAATTAAATACTCGCAGATTGACGGAACTTTTGGCATTTGAATAGGAATTTAACTTAGAACCTTTAAAGTTTGACCTACGGCTCGACAATGTCAACGTGAACTTGGGCCCAACTTTACGCACATCATGGAGTGGATATTTAAGGTCGTGAGTACTACAACATCAATGATAAAAATCTTATTATGAATTACCTATATTAAAATTCTAACAAAATGCCACTCGAACGTCTAATTAAAATAATATCTGCATTTGACTAAAGATTATGTAATTATAATTTCTAATTTTATATTCAATTACATATATATATTTGCTTTATACTTTACTTTTATATACTTTATTTTACTTACGGAATATAAACAAAAATGAAGAGTTAGAGAACGACTAGGATAATTATGCGTAGATAAAAATATTGTTAGTTTGTAAAAGAGATTTAATGGAAACGTTTATTAAACTGAATTTATATAAATGGAATTATGATTGAAGATATATTGAAAAATAATGAATTGTGAATAAATAGATTTAATGGTTTGTCGAGTACTTATGTTGAACACTTTCTTAAATATGTGGTAGAGTTATTTTGAACTTGGCCAAGGGACAATGTAAATATTTTAAGTAGCATTGTCATGGTAGGGAGGGTAAAGACTTAGGGAATCATTAACATCCAAAATTCCCAATACTTATCAGAATCTGTAGCTTATCTTCACACGTGTCGGCGTGTATCATTAGTATCAATATAAAGCCATTTCTTTTATTAACCGGTAGTCCACTTTTGAATATTGTTTATGAGTAAGACGCACTTATTAAAATGTAGTAGCGTTCGTACTATCCTAAGCTAAAAGAACCCCGACCTACGGCGAGCTAGACCCGAGCATAGCAAGAGTGCGCATCCCTAGCGAAGGAAGTACAAGGTCCTCTTTATTAGTAATTATCACCCACTATTAAAAGACCCACTAGTTAAAAATCTATCGAACTACGTACACTACAATGTCTATGTCTGCTATTCCTGTTTTACTTGTGGTAATATCTTTGTCTTCGTTGTTTAGCCAAATTTTTAAAGAAGTGCTTATAAACGCGGAATCTTTATCTGCTTTAATTTTCTTTGGTTTTCCCATGTCGTTAAAAATACTAGTATGGGCTCGTTTTGCCTCTAACCAATCTCTACTATTTGTTTTAATAAGTGAAGCGAATTTTGAATATACGTCTATACAAGATAAATACTGTTCGTTGTCAATTGCATAAAAATCAATAACATAAATTTCTCGTGGGTTATTTGTCTCTGGAGTTGTTTCGAAAACTAGTTTTGTTGGTCTATGTTCTGTCTTTGCAAGGTTACAGATTTCCCAATCATTGATAATGTCTTGAATTAATTTGTTATAATCGAGTTTCTTAAATAATCGGATAATTTTTTCAATATCAGGGTGTAACAATTTAAAATGTTGAGTAAGAATGAATTCTGTTAATTCAGGGTACGATATTATGATACTTTTCTTACTGTGTGGGTTAATAGCTTGTCGATATGCTTTTTGAAAAACTAAAAAGTCTTTATCGTTTTCCAGGTAAATAACACTGTTATTATATAAAAAGTATTTGATGAGGATATCTGTTGCCGTTGTCGGGGTCATGTCAGTGTATTTGATGTTCAGTTTTGTTTTGGAAAAGTATTTCGTTGTCTCTACTTGCTCTACGGTATCTTTAATAAATTCAATTTGTCTTGCATAATAGTTGATTTGTTTTTCTGTAATTCCAATGTTGCTTTCTGATGAACTGTGTGTTGCATTTGCTGTTGAAGTATTTTCTTTTTCGCCTACCAGCTTTCTTCAATTCTGCTATATGATTAAGTTTACGTTCTAAATATTTGATTTTCGAAATTATATTCAACTAAGTCTAATTCGCCAACGTTGTAGGTTCTTTAATATTATTTAGCCAAACAAGTAGTTTGTGATCGCTCAAAATCTCAAAGGGGACTCCATATAGATATGGGCGGAAATATTTGGTTACCCAAACGATTGCTAGTAGTTCATCTTCAATAGTGCTATAATTTTGTTTATGATCATTTAATGTTCTTCTTGCAAGGCTTAGTGGTTTATATTTTTGCTATAACACGGCACTTTTGGGGAAATTGCTAGCGTCAGTAGTGAATGTTTTTGTGAAATCAGGGCAAATCAAAATTGGGTCGTTCATTATGAGTGTTTTCAATTTTTCGAATGACTTATTGTATTCTTTGTTTCTAATGTCTACTTAAGCTCCTTTTTTTTTAAATATTGTCAGAGGTTTTACAATACTTGCAAAATCTGTAATGAACTTACGGTAATATCCGCATAAGCCTATAAAAGATTTAATTTCTTTTGGTGTCTTTGGGAAAGGAAATTGTTCGATTGCTTTAACTTTCTCTTTATTAGGTTGTATGCCTTCTGGACTTATAATATGACCTAAGAAATTTGTTTGCTTTTTTAAAAATTCGCTTTTGCCCAATTAAAGTTTAAGATTGGCCTCTTTAAGTTTCTCAAAAACCTTTCTCAGCGAGTCTAGGTGTTCGTTCAGAGATGTTGAATAGATGATCACAACAAGGCAATGCTTGTTAATGAGGTCTTTTAGGACGTAATTCATGCACCGTTGGAAGGTCGCAGGAGCATTTTTTAAGACAAATAGCATGCGAGTGTACTCATAGTGACCATGTTTGGTCGAAAACGCTGTTTTTGGTATAGACTTAGGGTCCATTTCGATTTGGTGAAAGCCTTTTGCTAACTCAATCGTAGTAAAATACTGGCATTTTCCTAATTTGCCTAGTATTTCGTCCATATTGGGAATCGGAAATTTATCATTTATTGTTATTTCATTTAGATTTCGATATTCCACGACCAACCTGAATTTCGGTTTGCCAGAGGCATCTATCTTTTTGGGTACATTCCATAATGAACTGCAGTAAGGGGAGTCACTTTCGCGTATAATACCTTGTTTTAACTTTTCTTCAATTTGCTTGCTTACTTCTGCTTCGTAGGTAAACGGATACGAGTATGGTCTTTTGAAAACTGGGTTTTCGTGAACGGTTTTTATATCATGACGTATTATACTTGTGAATGTAAGGTTTTCATTTATGCAATATTGAATGTCACTGAACTCTTTTAATAAATTTGTAAGTCTGTATTTTTCCTCACTATTTAAATGTTCTAGTCTGTATGTGTGTTCTGAGTCTATTTTGTTGTCCATGGCATAGTTTATTTCTGATGTAAAGATGTTTTCTTGTGCATTAAAATTTTTTGAAGAGTTATTATCGCATGGATCTAGTTCTTTGTGAATGAATCCTTTTTCGTTAATTATTGTTTCGTTCCGAATGAAGTCTATTAAACCGTTATTTTCCATTAGTATTTTTCTTCCTAATAGAATGTCATAATAAGATGAAAATGAATGAATATAGAATAGACCGTTGTCGAAAAAGACCGTTGGCTGGAAGGTCTACATATTTATTTAATTTAGAACAGTTCGGACAGTTATTTACTTATCTTTCACTTGAAGGTTGAAAAAGTTTGAAATCATCATGTTTATAGAAGAGCCAGTATCAATTATGCATCTATATCTGTGGTTATTAAACATGATCCGAGGCTGGTATTGGAAAATTTTCAGCTTGATATTGCTGATCTGTAAACATTTCTGTCTCTGTAATTGATCTTCGTTGAACCGTTTGTCGTTATTAATGTAGTGTTTCCATTCGTTATCGTAATTTAATTCGTACTGGTGATGAATTTCATCGGTCTGCCTACGTGATGGTCCACAGCTTTCTTTAAAACGGTTATTCGACACTCTTGGTTGTTGGGGGGGCTGATAGAAGTTTCGGGTGTCGTTTTGGGGGTCCTGAAGTAAGTCTGTTCTGAATTCGTTATATAAATTTCTGTTCTGATCAAATTGCTCTTGTCTGATCGGAGAATTTTGTTGAAAAGGGGTTTGATTGTTTATGTTAGTGTTTTGGGTCTGTGTGGGATTTGTTAACTTAAAGAAGGGGCGAATGAATCGTTGGTTGGGGTGAGTGTTATTGATTTGATTAATGTTTAATGTTTATAGGTGTTAAATGAATTTGAATTCGTCTTCGTATAGATCTTCTTGTTGGGCGGTTTGTCTTAATTTTTGAACGGTTGAAATGTCATGCCCCGCTAAGGTCATGAATAACCTTTTGGGGAGTGTAAGTTAACTCATATAAAGTTCCAATTAATACAAAAAATATATTTCTGTATTTGGTGTTGTGACCATAAGGTGCGTTATGAAAGTAATGCGCATGGTTTCATTGTCACGTAACTACCTGTCGTAGCACGCTCGGACCTGCCTGAAAATTTGGGGCGGAGTCTCTCCTTTCCAACGCGCTCGGTCACGGTGCGATCGAGCGTTCGCTGGAACAGCGGTACGCCATAAAGTTTTGTGTGCGACTTGGCAAAAATGCATCGGAAACTTATTAAATGCTTCGAGAGGCCTTTAAGGAGGAGTGCATTTCGAGATCTCGATTCCAACAATTCTTCACAGCGCAAAACTCGAACGTGTTTCTGCTCCTCCGTCAACACCTTCGGCACAAGCTTCGCACAGACCTTTCGCATTTGCAAATCCTCCGTCACTATTCCATGTACCGCAAATGTTGACAAGTTTAGGATGTCAGCGATTGCCCGGATGCTTAACCGACGGTCTGAACTCAAAGTTTCTCGCACACGGCGAACGTTTTCATCAATCATCAATTCGTGCTGTTGTTGGACGTCCGGAACGTGGATCGTCGGTGACCTCCTCTCTACCCTCCTTGAAGGCCTTGTGCCACCTTCCACACTGAGATCTCGAAATGCACTCCTCCTTAAAGGCCTCTCGAAGCATTTGATAAGTTTCCGATGCATTTTTGCCAAGTCGCACACAAAACTTTATGGCTCCATCGCACCGTGACACAACAGAAAAAATTACTTCGCTCTACGACACGTCCTACCACTTCTATTGCTCAGAGCGAACTGAGACCGAGCGCGTTGGAAAGGAGAGACTCCGCCCCAAATTTTCAGACAGGTCCGAGCGTGCTACGACAGGTAGTTAAGTGACAATGAAATCATGCGCATTACTTTCATAACGCACCCTGTATTCATTGATTGCAAAAACAGAACTAATTTTAGTTTGACAAATTTGTCCCTACCTAACTTCGCCTGCCCACCTATGCTGCTGACGTCGGTGTTGCTCTACTCACGAAAGTTGGGCAGACGCTACTTCTGCACATTTATGTTGTGCAGGTGCAGCGTACCGTCCGTAACCGGACGCTCGTGCAACCCCACGAGTGTTGCGCAAACGGATACGCGTTCAGCTCCAAATGCTCTTATTTAAACATTTGTGGTGTACGTCCCTATTCGTTCTGGTCGGGTACGTTGATTATGACAGGAGTTTCGGCAATGTTGATCTTTCCCCTCGTCTTGATCGTCATTCGGATTAGGGCCAAGATGATAATGATGGTAATAACGCCTCCAAAAGATATGTCGACCAGGTGTGATGTCGTCTTCAGTAAACTTATCGTAAACTAACGCCTTTAAATAGCAAATCTGTTTTGCTAAATATGATGATGTCGTCTATATAGACGAAGCATCTTACACCGACGTTGCCTCCAAGTAGATCGTCTAGTGCCCTCTGAAATATAGAGAGGGCGTAAACTCATATTTACCTTAGGGGAATCAGATGGAAACCGCTTTTTAAATCTATAACGGAAAGAAGCTGTTGTTTCCTAACTGTGCAAGGACAAAATTTATACCTGGGATCAGGTACCTATTAGGAATGGTGGCCATATTCAACTTCACCATTGTGAATTTTTTTTGGCCAGATGCATCTACCTTCTTATGTACGATCCATATCGGAGAGTTGTAGGACGATCGTGATCTCCATTTTCGAGTAGCTCCTGTATTTGTTTCCCTACTTCTTTCCTGAGTGCTTCTGGATAAGGATAGTGTCTTATCACTGAACAGTTTTGGGAATGCTTTAGCAAATCTTTTTCATAATTTGTTTTTGAGTGTTATTGGCGTGTTCTAGTCGGAGATTGTTTACTTCTCGTGAAGGTTGTTGATTTAATTTAAATTTTAATTTGTTTGCTATTATTATCCTTGTCTTGAAAATATGTCTATTCCTATTTCTCTTATTGTGTCATTTCCTAACAGCGCCTCAAAGGATTCGAGTGCGGGCAAGAGAAAAAAATTGAGGTTACTATTTTTGAATCCGAACGGGTTGGCTACTACGTGGTGAGTCACTAAAACGGTGCCACCAACTGGTCTTACATGGAAAGGTTTTTCTTTTTTATTTATTCCAAATTTGAGCCTCCATATTCTTGTGGCTCCCTATACTCGGAAGCTGATACTCCCTCAACTTCAGACACATATTGTTCTGCGTTTTCCAGGTATTGCTGTTCGTCCTCAGTTGTCACATGGAAGTTCTTTTGTCTTTTGTCAGTCTGTTCAAATGTCTGTCTTCTGTGCCAATGGTCTTTTAGTTACGGTGTCATTAAAAGGTATGTTCATGTAGTTTATGCGTCTTGCCTGCATTGGGGGGTCTTGAAGGGGGTGCCGAAAAGTGGTTTCCCTGTGGTTGGTTACTACTTCTGTAATATTGCTTTTCTTGCTGTGGTGGGTTATGAGCTCATCGAGGATTTTGTGGCATATAGGCCAATTGGGGAAAGAACTGTTGCGTATATGTTTGAGAGTTTGGTTGTATGTTTCTTCTTGGCAAGAGTGGTGCTGGTGCAGGAGGACCGTTGAATTGGCCTAAATTGGCGTAATTGATTCTGAACTTTGGATATTCTAACTTCTCACATACCTGGAGAGCCGATGGTCATCTGGCTCTCTGGATCCCAATAATCTTGGTAAGTCGCCGTTGAGACTTAGCAAAAAGAACCATTGAATCTCTGCTCATTTCCATACAGGTAATTTTATTCAAAATTAGCGACAAGTGACGCGGTGATAAAATTCTGATACCGTCTGGTTGCCCTGTTTTAGAGACGTCATTTGGTACTCCAGTGTAGTGACATCTCGTTTGTCAGCGTAATGAGTCGTCAAGCATTTCGAGATAGCCGTCCAGTTTAAGGGGTTTTGATATGATTCTAAAACCGAGTCAGCTTTTCCCACGATCTCGTTCCTGATGACGTTAAGAATCCCATAGTATCTAGGTGAGTAATTTGCAAGATTCTTTCTACACTTTTTTTCCAAGAACTGAATTCTCCTGCTTGTCCTGAAAATTCCCTAAGGCACTTTACTACATCTGGAATTCTCTCCAGTTCGTTTATGTTATTCCCCTCGATGTTTACAGGTTGGTCCACTAACTGAGGGACCCATGGGTTTAACCTATACTTTATCATTCTCTGTACCATTACCCGTAATTCATCCTCCAGACCAGCCATATTGATGGGAAGGACTTGATTCTGCTGCTGGTTTGCAGATGCGTTTAAAATGGGGGGTCTTACACGGTTATTTGGATTAGCCATTTTTTCTTTTTAAATTTTAGTTCGGCAGTAGCAAAAATAATTGAGCGGAATTGGCAAAAGTGAATTAATAATGAATAAATAATGATACTGTTGGTTTCAATTGCTTTGTAGTATGATAATATTTTTTATAAGTTCTATCAAAAAAATTTATTATTTGTAATTTCTGTTAATTGTTTTTAATAAAAAAAAATTTTTGATTTATTAAGAAGTTTTTTTCCTAAAAATGCTTGATTTTAAAAATTATTTCTTTTTAAATTGATTTTTTTCTAATATTTTTTTAATTTTTATTTTAGTTTTCTTAGATATCTTTATTTAAATTAATATTAAAGAACGATATTTGAATTTATTTACTTTACTTGAATTTATTTTAACTTATTACTTAAATTTCCGTATTTTTAAAAATGCTTGATTTTAATTATTTACAATTGAATTTTTTTCTAATTTTTATTTTTAAGTTTATTCCTTTTTTTTTAGGATTTTAATTTTTTAATTTGATTATCTATTTCTTTCGATTTGTTTTACTTTCACTTAATACTACTTAAATTACTACTTAAATCTTCCTTTTCGCTGATCTACTGGGGTACCTCTTCCAGCACCACCGAACCAGTTGTGTGCGAGCAACGTCTGCAGACCGATGTAAGTGAGTTCGCTTGCTTCTTGGACTGTTTGGATTGTTTCGCTGGAGCAGCCAATTGGGTGCGTTTATCAGCGGCAGTTCGTTTTAATCCTTGGCAGCCAAATGGGTGCACTTAATGGATTTTTTTCAGTTTCAAACGTGATCACAATAATCAGGTCAGCCAATCGGGTGCACTTACAGGTTGCGCGTACTTCGCGTTGTTTAACTTGACTTTAGTACCGCGAACAAGCCCTTTTTAACGTTGGACGCCAGTTAACTCAATAAAAAATATATTTCTTTAATTGATGTTGTGACCATAAGGTCTTTATTTATTGAATGCAAAAACAGAACTAATTTTAGTTTCACAAATTTGTCGCTACCTAACTTCGCCTGCCCACCTATGCTGCTGATGTCGGTGCTGCTCTGCTCACGGAAGTTGGTCAGACGCTACGTCTGCACATTTATGTTGTGCAGGTGCAGCGTATGTTCCGCAACCGGATGCTCGTGCGAGCCCACGAGTGTTGCGCAAACTGCAGCTCCAAATGATCTTATCCAAACATTTGTGGTTTTAACGTATATAAGAAAGGGCTTATAATTTAGTGATATTGTTGTTGACATAAATCGTTTGTGTGTAATTTAACATAGTATTTGATGTTGAGATGTCTTCGATTTGTATGGAACAGTCAAAAGCTTTTATTATGTAGTCTCCCTTTATTATTATATCTCTATTTATACAATTTTGGTTAAGTATGGCTTTTGGTAAGTTCCAAGTTAATATTAATAATTAATATTATAATAATATTAATAACTGATTTCAAATTCCTTGAGTTTTTACATAAATACATTCTATATTAATTTGATATAATATATTAAGTATGTCCATTAAACATTTGTTTATTATTAAAGTTTTTGAAGATGCCAAATAAGTTTGATTATTTTGAACATAAAATTTATTTTGTACATTTTCAATTAAAATGTTTGGATGGGGGATTAGTTTGCCGGGGTCTGGTTGGCTTATAGTCTGGTTTCGGTTTGATTTAGTCTGGGCTTAATGAGCTAACGCATCAACGGGAGTGAAAGGGAATGATTGAATATTTATTATCAAATTCTTGTCTGGTGTAGTGTTAGTTTAAGTGTCTTTCTGATTTTTGTACAAGTCTTTTATGCTAAATGTATATATCTCAATGATTTATTTATGAAACCACAAATATTCTGACATGACCAGAGTATAACACATAGAATTAAGGACATTATTCTGAGCTAATGCACAAATAGACATTTCGCACAAGCAATTTGTTTTACTTTGTTACACAGTGAGAAAATGGATAACAGATAAAAAAAAAAAATAAAGTTATGAAAAGAAAATAAATCGGAGGCAAGCTAAATCGTTATTTTATGCTTTCTACATGTTTTCCCTTGTTTTTATGTCCGATACCAATTCGCAAATTGTCGCTGGTGATCTTTGACCAACAGTTTATTGGCCTATATACATAATATATATCAAATTAAATGTATGCATTTTTTGTTCCTGTGCCTAAAAGCACTTTTCGCAGCTGTTTTGCCACTTGCCACCCAGATGCAAACTTCATTATTGACAGTCTGCCGCGTCGCGTCATCGTGGGGCAATAGGTATTGGATATTCGGGGTGTTACAAGTGAGCGGGAAAGTGTGGTGTTATTGCCAGACAGGCTCTTAATTCCCCTTAGCATAGGTGTACGCGGCCATCCGATACCCCGATACTGCAGATTGTGCAATTCATTTAAAATCCTTTCGCCGAGAGGTGAAAATCTGACGATACGACGTTCGATAATGAATGGCAGACCTGGTGGCAAATTTGAATGCACGCCAATATTTATGACACTCCAGTGCAACACTGGAGTCTCGGGACGAAGGGGCTATCACAAATTGAGGTTCCCAACTGTTTTTTCTATGTCGCTCTCTTTTAACTGTAATTGGTGAAAACCACTCTTGAGGTCAAGGACGGAATACAATTTGGTATTGCCTAGTTGTGCCAATACTGTGTTGATATCTCGAATAGGGTATTTGTCTGCTATTGTAACGCTATTAAATTTTCGGTAGTCAATAACCATTCTATATTTTTTTATATTTGAGGCGTCTAGTTTTTTTGGTACAATCCACACTGGTGAATTGTAGGGGGAACTTGACGGACGAATTATTTCATTTTCTAAAAGCTCATTGATTTGTTTGTTGAGTTCGTCTTTTAAAGCAAATGGGAATGGGTAAAATTTCGAATAAACCGGAGTATCTGTGTCTGTGCGGATTTCTGCTTTGACTCTAGTTCTTTTCTTGTAATTCGGACACTCATACCATTGCTTGTAACATTAGTTTGCTTTTGATGTCGATTACAGCACCTAATTATTTTATGCTGTCGCTTCCCAGTGAAACGACTTTAGTGTAGGTAGTAGGAATAAGTTGAATAAGTTTGCCATCTTGTAATGGGTTATTTTAATGTTGCCTCCTACAGAGACTGCTTGAAATGGATTTTTGTTTTGTAATGGATTTGGTATGGTTTGGAATTTGGGCTGGATATAATTTCTATTTGAACCGGTGTCTATTAATAAGTTAAGCCACTCCTCACTTTGCATTGGAAATATAGTAATGAGGAGTCGGTTACTCTAAAAAATGTAGATAAGTGTAGTCGTGTTGATATTCTTGGTCATTCAGTATAGTCTGACAAACTTTCATCTTGGTTTTGTTGTTTATCGGCTTGTGTTATTATTGTCATTTGATATTCAAGTGTACCCAAATCTCTCTTGTCGGCGTAGTGTAGTGTAAGACATTTGGAAATGGCATTCAAATTAAGAGGTACATTGTATGATTCGAGGGCTATGTCTGCGTTACCGGTAATTTTATTCCTTATAATATGTCAAATTCCAAAATATTTTGGGGTACCTATGGTGTGGGCATACGTTTTTAGTATTCGATCAATGCCCTTCTTCCACGAACTGAATTTGCCGGAAAATTCGCGAAAACTTTTTACTATGAAAGGAATCTTATCTAGATCACCTAAATTTGCTCGGAATTGTGGTACAATTTCTTGGTTTTCTGCACTTGATTAGCCATACGAGTGAAATTTGTCAGGGAATTTGTCGATCTTAAGGAATTTAGTTAAGTTTGATATTTGATTTCACTTAAACTAATACGTTTATCGATAAAAAAGAAGTTTGATTTAGTGTTTAAATTTGTTTAAAATTAGAGTGTGTTTTCGGGTCATTGGTTTATATTTGACTTAAAGTTATTATGAAAGTTTGGTGCGAAATTTTCCCAAAATTCCCAAAAAATAATAAATATTTTGTTCAATTGTAAGGTTTGTTGAAAAATTGTATTTCAGTTATTGAAAAGAATGCAATGAAAACCAGCAGTTGGTTTTACCCTTTTACCTTGGAGGGTCATTTGTTTAGGATTCGCAAGATTGGGGTTTTGTTATACTGAGTTATAGACTGAGTGGTGGGGTTTATTTAGTTATCGCTTTACGTCTTTTTATTTCGATATAGCAGAAAATTTTGTATTAATATATTTTTTAGAAAGATTTTTTATCTAGTTATTGTTTCCTTATAGCACATACTTTCACTTGGTTTTTGCTTAAACTTTATTTTGGTTTGTTTTCACTTAGAACTTTCGATTTGATTAGTGTGTTTGCTTTACTTATTCACTAGCTTACATTATTTGAATGATGCATCTACTCCTCCTGATGGTCCGGAAGTTGTCCTGTTCGCTTCCTACTTGGGATCCTGCGACGCACACAAAATAGAGGATGTCCTGCGGGCGTACCTGACAAGACTTGGTGACCACCGATAAATCAGCAAAATTTAATTGTCAATCCTGTGTTGCTTTCCGATTTCCAAATTAATGGAAAGAGTCACCTCGAATTACAAATGGGTTTTCTTCTTGGGCCAGTGGAGTAGCAAAAAACTTTTTATTTTTTGCACTAAACTGAACTTAATCACTTTTTTTCTCGCACTGGTCCGTGTCCGGGGGCCAATTAATTTCTGTTTAATTAAAAACTCAGAAACTTTATTTCGTTGTGGTTTTATACAACTCCAAATTGTGACTGAACAGAATAGATCTTAGAATACCCTAAGCTAGCTATGGGTGCTAAGCAGCGACGCGGCAGAGCTTTGCAGATCTGGTTTGAACTGACCATGATCTGCAATGTCAGCAATTTGTCGTCAAGGGCCGAAAGTGGGCACGCAAGACAAACTGTGGACGCTGTTAATGGCATTTGCGACATTTTGAACGGATGTTTAGTTTATTGAACTGAACAGCGTTGCAGTTGCAGTTATTCAGTTGGGTCGGCGGATGTTTAGTTTATTGAACTAAAGCAATGTTGCAATATTTTCTTGTTAAATGTTGTTTTGTATTAGTTGTAATTTTATTTATTGATTCTTTGACTGTTGATATTGTTTTGGAGAACCTTATGAGGTTGCAAGAGAAGAAGTTAAGGGCCTATTAATTAATTCTGTTAATGTAGGATTCATTATGGAGCGACTAAAGTTTACATATGGACTGACAGAGATGTTAACTAGTAGTCAGATGAACATGGTCCATCAACTAGCACCCGTAACAGAGACCAATTTAGAAAACCTAGTTTTATCGTTCGCTTCGAAATTAGATAATCTAGTAATTTTCTTGAAATCGGCGAATGCTCCCCAGAATCCGTCGTCGATAGAAAGCTTAGTAGGAAAGATGCCACTTAGCAAACGAGAATGTAAGAAAAATAGATGTAAGAAGCAGCACCATGTATCATTACACCCAGATGATTCCCAAGAAAAAGAAGAGAAAATTAAACGGAAAGAGGCTACGATCAATATGATTAATCCGAAAACCCAAAAATTGTTGTTTAAGGTTTTGGCCGTAGAAATTATGGGTCCAAACAACAATGTAATTCAAACGTACGCATTTCTAGACGAAGGATCATCTGCTTCATTGATAAACGAAAACTTAGCAGATATGTTGGGCGTACGGGAACCAAAACGAAGGTTGACTTTGAATTGGATAGAAAATCACGCAAGAGTTTTTATCAATGGAATGCAATCTTCGCATTAGAGCTTCTGGAGCGGATAAAAAATGGCTACGTATATCCGGAAATTCTAACCTAAATTAGATTTACCATTGCAGTCAGTAGATATTGGGAAACTTACAAAAAAAGTACACACAGGTACGAAATTTGCCAATAAACGGATATTCAGATGCTGATCCCAAAATTCTAATTGGAATTAATAATTGTCATTTGATAAAAAATATCAAAAGTAAATGTTTAGATACAAATCTAGTTGCAGCCATTGGGTCGGCTTGTGTATGGCTCGAACGGAGACAAACATGTATCATTACACCCAGATGATTCCCAAGAAAAAGAAGAGAAAATTAAACGGAAAGAGGCTACTATCAATATGATTAATCCGAAAACCCAAAAATTGTTGTTTAAGGTTTTGGCCGTTTAAATTATGGTTCCAAACAACAATATAATTTAAACGTACGCATTTCTAGACGAAGGATCATCTGAAAACTTAGCAGATATGTTGGGCGTACGGGAACCAAAACGAAGGTTGACTTTGAATTGGATAGAAAATCACGCAAGACTTTTTATCAATGGAATGCAATCTTCGCATTAGAGCTTCTGGAGCGGATTTTCATACTTTTGATGTTCATTTCTATTCTTTTTTTTTTTTTTTTGTTGATTATTTTTATTATTAGTTCTGGCACTGTACATTTTTGTGAGCGACTACCACTCATTATTTTTATTAGTTTTTATTTTGTGGGAGGTAAGCCATTTTATTTGGTAATTGCAAATCGAGTTGAATTATGATCTTTATTCTTCAGTGTTCAACTTAAGACTGAAAATGAAATGTAAGCGATATTGAGGAGAAGCCGCTGTGCTTAAGAAAAAATTTAGTGTATTTTGGGAGCGCATTGCTCTTGGATGCTTAGGGAGAGCATTGCTCTTGGATTCTTAAGTTGAGGAGAAGCCTCAGAAAGAGCAGGCAAAACTGCTTAGGTTAGGCTTTGGGATTTGTTTACATGAATTAAGTGCCGCTGCCAAAGAATTTGTTTATCGTTGCCAATGGATTTGTTTATCAAAACGCATATTGAGCAGAGGGCATACAGTAAAGAAAATTCTTTATTGTTCATGGAATTTATGAAATTGGTCGGTTTTGGTTGCGCAAATACGTCACTACCCTTCCCTTAAAGAGAAGCCTATACTTGGGCTGGGAGTGATGGGGGTAATGGAGCTTCTTCAATTTCTATTTGTTGTGGCGTGTTTTGATTTTGATTTTTTCATAATTTTAATTTTGTTTACAACATCATGAATGGGTTAAACGATACGTATTTTAAATATAAGTACAATAAAATAAGTGTAATGATGACAATAGTCAATAATATGTAAAGTGTAACATTGTTTTGTGAAATAATTTCATCAATATCGTTGTGTTTTACAGTTTTTATTTTTGTTATGGTAAATGGTGTGTATAATGGGGTCAAATCTATTTCTGGTTTTAAGAGACTTTCACTTAAAATTATACTATTTTACATTGAGTCAATCTTATCATTTTGTTTCCTTCTATATTTATATTATTAATTGGATTTTGGCAATTTTGTTTGAGACTTGTTTGGGTTAAATTCCAGGTTATAATTGTGTTTGGTTCTATGTATTTTATTATTTCATCTGTGTGAACTGACTCAAAATTACAAATTGGTTTTAAATGTTTAATGATATTGGTGACACACTCATTGTTTATTTCTTTATTTTCGTTATTGTAAACTTTATTTTGTTTTTCAAAATAATATTGTGTGTCTGTGTATTCTAGCTGATAGACGATCTGGGTAAGGGATTATTTTCATTGTGTTTATTAATGAAATGTTTATTGGTATGTGAGATATGATTAATAATTGGTTGTCCAGCGAAGAGAAATATGTGTGCAGAGGTCTGTCCAGTGGTATCGTGTTTGGTCTTGTGATTGTATATTGTTTCTATTTTGCTTGCGAATTTTTTCATGAATTGTTTTATGTAGTATTTCTATGTCCGCCACACCGGTCTTTGTTGTGTTAAGCTGCAATTCGATTTACTCACTCTCTAGACATCATTTGAGGGCGAAACTGGAAAACGCGCCATCTCTGTCTGCCTTTAGTATTTTTGGCTTGCCCAGCTGGTTGAATATACGCATAAGTGCATTTTTGCATTCCAACCAATCCTTTGTTTTTATTTCTTCTAATGTGGCATATCCATGCAACTAACGTAATGTTTGCCTTCAGATGAGTAAATGTCTATGTCGGTGATCTGTCTTTGTGAAATTACAGATATTGCATTCATTTATTATTTTTTTGGATAAGCTTTGTACTTTTCTGTATTCCAGGGTGTAGAAGTTTTTCGTGAGTGCCTAAGATCAATTCTTTAAATTCTGCATGTTTTTTAGTAAAATTATGCTACGAAAGATTCTGATATATTTAGTGTTTGAGGTCTGGAATGATCCCGAAATCTGCGTCACTGTCAATATACAACGCACTCTTTTTACCGCAAAAATGGTCAACCAAATATTGTTCGGCTTTTACCCTGGGTTATGTTGCGTCTGTTCGCTCAGGTATTTCCCATCGAGTTTTATTCTGGATTGGTAGGTCAAATATATTTTTGGATATCATGTTATCTGTTGATCCGGTATCAATAAGGCATTTCAAATTATTTTTTTTGTATTTAATTGTTATATATTGGGGTTTTCCAAGGCTTGTGGCTGAAAATTTTTCGGCCTGTTCAACATCGGGTTCTTGGTCGTCATTGCTTGTCTCGTCTGTAGTAATCTGCTGTGGCTGTTGTGTTGTTTCTGAATTTTGGTTGCTTTCAGTTTGATGCTGATATTCTGGATAATATTCCAAATGGTCGTAAAATGGATAGTACAAATAGTCATATGGGACACACTGCTGAGAAAGCGTCCTCTTGGTACAATGATTCGTCAATACTCATCCTAGTCTGTCCACTATCAGATGGTCTTAATCGCTTTATTGGTTGATTGGGTACATAGGAACTTGAGTTTTGTGTTGAATGGAGATTTTGATATTGGTGTTGTTGTCTGAACCTATTCTGATCGAATGCATTGTTTCGATGGGTAATAGATTTCTATTCGAGGGTCGAGGGATAAAGTTTTCACGTTGGTTTGGTTGAAAAGCCTTGTATGCATGTTGGCTTGGTAGAAATACATTGTTTGGATTAGGGTGATGGGTATCGGATGATGATAAGGTGGATTATGAGTTGGTGGTGTTTGATGACTTTGTGGAGCTTGATATGGCGCTGGTGAATTATAATGTAGGAAAGGTGTTGGATATCTTCTGGTATTATTGTTTGTCTGATTAATATTGTGATTATAGGATTTTTGTAGCTTATCAGAATAATTTTGTTTTTGAATAGAAGAGCTTGTATGACTCGCTTGTTCATACATTCCCTTTTCTTGTAAAATGTTTTTCAGTGAAAGTAAATCTGGTATAATGTGGTTATTTATTCTTAAATAAATGTGTGTAGGTAATTTTTTCAATAAGGGATTCAATACTGGATGTTCTTAATCTTAAATATAAAGTTTTTCTTCAGCATTTTGTTCTAACTCAATCTTACTGGTAAGTGTTTGTCTGCGGTGTTCTGCTTCCTTCAGGAATGCTCGTACACTGCCTCTGAATGGGGTCCTCCGAAACTCCTCCAAAAGAAGGTGGTTAGGGGTCTGGGGTTTATACATTTTGTCGTTGTTCTCAAGTTAATTTAATATTGTTTTTTGATTTACTTTATTTTATTTATTTAATTTCTTTTTATTTGTTGTTTTACGGATCATCTTCGTTTTTATGTATCTTATTTGATTTTTTTTTATTTGTCTCTTCACTAATTTATTTTATTTTTGATTTTGATTTTCACTATTGCTTTTTCGTTTACAGCCTCTCACAAATTCACTAGCATCTTCCTGATATTAAATTCAGGTTTGTTGTTGACACTGCGTTACACGGTTTCGCGCTATTGTCGAGGTTCCAATCAAAACATAACACGATATTGACCCCAACACGGTTTCGCGATATTGTCGAGGTTCTAATTAAAACTTAACACTATATTGACCGTCGCATGGGTGTCTAAAAGCGTGGTGTTCTTAGATAGCGATTAAATAGATTTTAACATGCGTCAAATATGCAAGATACAAAGTACACAATTTGGATGACCCGAAACTTACTTTAAACTTAAATAAATCCTTTTGTGTTTCCCATTCAAGTCCAAGAGTCTCATTTTCAATAATACTAAGAACCTTCTTATCCCCAGTATCCTCTATTGTTGATATTATTTCTGAATTATTAGATATCCATTTTCTTAAATTTTGTCATACTTTTTGTAATTCGTTTGAAATTAGTTGGACAACATTTTTGGCGTCTTCTAAAGAATCTAAGCATTGCTCTTGGATGCTTAGGGAGAGCATTGCTCTTGGATTCTTAAGTTGAGAAGCCTCAGAAAGAGCAGGCAAAACTGCTTAGGTTAGGCTTTGGGATTTGTTTACATGACTAGCTAAGTGCCGCTGTCCAAGAATTGGTTTATCATTGCCAAAGGATTTGTTTATCAAAACGCATACTGAGCAGAGGGCATACAGTACAGGAAGTGCTTTATTGTTCATGGAATTAATGAAAATGGCCTGTTTGGGTGGCGCAAATACGTCACTACCCTTCCCTTACAGAGAAGACTATACTTGGCCTCGGATTGATGGATATAGTACGTGTAATGGAGCTTCTTCAATTTCTATTTCTTGTGGTGTCTTTTGATTTTGATTTTTTCTTAATTCTAATTTTGCGTACAAAATCATAAATGGGTTAAACAATACGTATTTTTATAGATTATAATAGTATGATGGTAATAGTATGATGATAATAATATGTAAAGTGTAACATTGTTTTGTGAAATCATTTCATGTCGTTATGTTTTACAGTTTTATATTTTTGTTATGGTAAGTGGTGTGTATAA
Source organism: Drosophila erecta (assembly GCF_003286155.1). Lineage (NCBI taxonomy): Eukaryota > Metazoa > Arthropoda > Insecta > Diptera > Drosophilidae > Drosophila > Drosophila erecta. The sequence goes on along the minus strand of NW_020825228.1, from coordinate 730,109 downwards.
TGGGGTCAAATCTATTTCTGGTTTTAAGAGATTTTCACTTAAAATTATACTATTGATATCTATTTTACATTGAGTCACTCTTATAATTTTGTGTCCTTCTATTTTCATATTATTAATTGGATTTTGGCATTTCTGTTTGAGACTTGTTTGGGTTAAATTCCAGGCTATAATTGTATTTGGTTTTATGTATTTTATTATTTCATCTGTGTGAACTGACTCAAAATTACAAATTGGTTTTAAATGTTTAATGATATTGGTGACACACTCATTGTTTATTTCTTTATTTTCGTTATTGTAATCTTTATTTTTTTTTTTCAAAATATGATTGTGTGTTGGTGTGTATTCTAGCTGATATCCGTTAGAATCTGGGTCAGGGATTATTTTGATTGTGTTTATTAATGATATTGACAGTCGCATGGGTATCTAATACCGTGGTATAAAGAAATTGCAAATCGAGTTGAATTATGATCTTCAGTGTTTGACTTAAGACTGAAAATGAAATGTAAGTGATATTGAGGAGAAGCCTCTGTGCTTAAGAAAAATGTTAGTGTATTTTGGGAGAGCATTGCTCTTGGATGCTTGGGGAGAGCATTGCTCTTGGATTCTTAAGTTGAGGAGAAGCCTCAGAAAGAGCAGGCAAAACTGCTTGGGTTAGCCTTTGGGATTTGTTTACATGACTAGCTAAGTGCCGCTGTCCAAGAATTTGTTTATCATTGTCAAAGGATTTGTTTATCAAAACGCATACTGAGCAGAGGGCATACAGTACAGGAAGTGCTTTGTTGTTTATGGAATTAATGAAATTGGCTGGTGTGCAATTGCACAATCTTTGGGATTTGTTTACATGAATAGCTAAGTGCCGCTGTCCAAGAATTTGTTTATCATTGCCAAAGGATTTGTTTATCAAAACGCATACTGAGCAGAGGGCATACAGTACAGGAAGTGCTTTATTGTTCATGGAATTAATGAAATTGGCTGGTGTGCTGCCGCTTCAGATTGCCGCTTCAGATATCATGAGCTCTCAGAATTTCGTTCTTTCTATTAATTGTTTTTTGCATTAATTATAAATCTTACTCATCTACGTAATAGGGACTATTAATTAAATTCAATGTGGCTTTCTGATCGAGTGAGGCCTTTATTATTTGGCCAACGAACCTGCAAGAATCTGCAAATGAATATCAATCTGAAGAATCAGATTGCCCACGGCAGATTGCCTAGGTCAAAAAAAAACATTTTATGAGAGATTAGCTCATTACAGCCAGATCAGTTCAAATATATTTTCAGAAGTAACTACCCTTGATTGTGTTACAAAACGGAACACTCTTCGTATGCGAAATGTCTGGCTTAGGATTCAATGCCCGTATAAGCTGCTTGTATCATCGGTTGTAGACACCCAGACAGATGGTCGTCTTTATGCTTCTATTACCTTCTTAGGTCTAAAAGATATTGGCTTATTAGACACATGAGCAAATATAAGTTGTTTGGGAGCAGACTTGGCTGCCAAGATTGGTCATCCTGTCCAAATTTTAAATGATGGAAGAGCGACCAAATAACTGGTTTTATTAGCACGGATGTAGCTTATAATGGGCTAACAAAACGTCTCGATTTTTATGTTATTCCATTAATAAGCAAGCGTGTCATCTTAGGGATAGATTTTTGGAGAATTTTTCAGTTAGCACCAGGTGTAATATCCAACATTGATACTTCTAATCCAATGGTAGATAGTACTGATACTAATCAAAAAAAGTTTCCACTTTCTTCATCTCAAGAAAAGCGATTAGAGAGCGTAATTGGGAAAAACATTCCTTTTAAGCCATGATATTGACGTCGGTGACGCTAAGCCAATAAAACAGCGTTTTTATCCTGTTTCTCCCGCTGTAGAGAAACTTATCTACGTAGAGGTGGATAGAATGTTGTCAGAAGGCGTCATTGAGCCATCGAAGAGTTCTAGGAGCTCTCCGATGAGGCTCGGTACCAGGCAAGGTACGCCTTTGTGCACTAAAAAAAGACGCGTACCCGCTGCCAAATATAGATGGCATTTCTTCTCGGCTACCCAAAGCCAATATCATAACCAAATGGGATCTGAAGGATGCATTCTGGCAAATACCCCTCACAGATGAGGCTTAAGTCATTTAGTGACTTGAAATCATGTGTTTTTGGTTACTTTGATGATGTGTGTGTAGTGTCAGAAGACTTTGACCCATACATGTCCATTCTTATCAGATTAGCAGAACAATTTCGTAGGGCTAATTTGACTTTGAATGCGGCTAAGCCGTTTTTGCCTTACAGAAGTTGAATATCTGGGACACGTTATAGGAAATGGTGGAATCGCGACTGATCCTAACAAAGTCGATGCTATAAAAACATGGCCATCCCCTAAGACGATCAAACAAGTGAAGAGCTTTTTAGGCCTGGTTGGATGGTATCGAAGATTCATCAGTAACTTCTCTGAACTAGTCTTCCCGATTACCGAAGTCTTATCAACTATAAAGAAATTTTTATGGACAGACGCAGCGGAGACTGCTTTCCAAAATTTGAAGAATGTAATCACATCGGCACCGGTCCTTCAAAACCCGGATTTCTCTAAGAAATTCTTCGTACATTGCTACGCAAGCGATTGTGGGGTGGGATGCTTTGTTAGTGCAGCTTTTACATGACAATGTTGAACGCCCAGTGGCATTTATGTCAACAAAATAAAACACGGCACAACGCAATTAAAGCGTTACCGAACGTGAGTGATTCGCGGCTGTGTTGGCAATTGAAAAGTTTCGGTGTTATTTGGAGCTCCAAAAATTTGAGCTCATAACAGACCATGCTAGTTTACTATGGCTTATGCGACAGCCGTATCTTAAAGGCAGGTTGGCTAGATGGTCTATGCGTTTGCAGGGCTATAGGTTCTCTATAAGCCAAAGGAGAGGTAGCGAAAATATAGTGGCAGACACCCTTTCAAGAATGCACGTAGAGGAGGTGTCAGCCATTGAGCCAGAAATTAATATCGACTCTGCATGTTTATTTATTATTAAATAAATTCAAAAATCTTCAATATAAAGAATGAGATCCTTTAACATTCACTAATACGATAAAACACGTAATAAACACAACACAAAATTCTATGCAGCGGGCATGGAAGTTATGGATACCCAAAGGATTAACAGAAAGTGTCATTCGTCAGGGTCACGAGTTAGTAGTGACCGCCCATAATGGCTTGGCTAAGACTTTGGAGCTTATAAGGCGTAACTTTTATTGGCCAGGCATGGTGTCACAGGTGCGCTCGTATGTTCACGCTTGTGATGTGTAAATCCACTAAGGCCCCAAATCAATTCTTAAAGCCTCCAATGTGTAAGCCAGCCATATCTGACAGACATATCTTGGTTGACTTTATTGGGAGTAAAGCATATTTATACGGATTTATATTCTCCCCAATCAAATGCTTCAGAAAGGATTAATAGATCCTTAATTACAGGCACTAGAGCCATTCTTTCGGATCACACCGAATGGGATCTGCACATTCACGCAATAAGTTGTGCATTGCGAAACGCTCACCATCAGAGCATTGGTCGTTCTCCGTATTTTGCCTTATACGGATTCGACCTTTTAAAGAATTTTCAGCTGTTAGGCGAATCTGAAAATATATTGGCCAGAGCAGATCAGTTAAATTTGATTCGAAAAGAAATTAAGGCAAGCATTTCTAAAGCCTAAGATCAAAATGGAAGGTAATACAATCTCAGAACAAGAGAAATCTCATTCAAGGTCGGTCAGGAAGTATTTCGCCGTAATTTCTTTCACAGTAATTTTTCTAAACAAATAAATGCCAAGTTAAATCCACAATCTTTAAAGTCACGCGTAAAAGCGACGCTCGGAAGTTCTTTTTATGTTTTAGAAGACCTACAGGGACGAGAACTTGGTACGTATCATGCCAAAGATATCAAACAATGATCAGGGCTTCTCTTTCTTCAAGCCATTTGCCGGCCTGAACGATTTACAAATAGCTTGTGGCTGTATTAAATTAAAAAATTAAATTACAAAAAAAAAAAAAAAAACGATTTTGTTGAAAGACTTTTATCTCCAAAATAAACGATGAATTTGAATTTTCGTGAAAAGATAATACGATGTGAAAACGGTTACTATTTCAATAAGTCTGAGTCATTATCAGCTGATCAAATGCAAATCTAATCACGGCAAAGCTCCAATTACAGCTTTAAGTTGCATGGTAGCTTTGCACTGCTCGGCACATGAGCGGCAGTGGAGTCTGCAAAAAAAAAAGTTTTTATTATCTTCAAGAAAAACGTGGGTTTGTAAAAAGAAAAAAAAGGGTCAAGTTAAAGCTCGAAAAACATGTAACATTTTATAAATATAGGAGGCAAATCTAGCGTCCACATTGCCACGGGCAGCGGAGCACCCCGGCTGTTAGAGTGCACGTCTCTGCGGATAGGGCTCCACATTGACTTAGATCGGGGAGTAGAAAATGAACTGCACACTAGCCAGATCTGCACACCTTTCTTGTGGAAAACGCGAAAAACCTTGGCGAGCAGCAAACGCATAACCTGCCAAATCGGGGAGAAGGAAAACAAAATATAACATCTGCATCTATACTCTACATCTACATCTTACACTAACATCGATACTCTACATAAATATACACCAACAACTATATAGTAGCGTAATTATGCCTTCCTCATAATTCACTTACACAAAGACCGACCAGGTTCGTCTTATCGATTACTCGTTAAATAAACAAACATTTCTCGATATTGCGAGTCTCGTTAAAGAAACAAACATTTCTCGATATTGCGCATCCACTCAAGCCGCAACAAACCCAGCCCCTAGGCTATAATTCTTTTTCCATACGTATGCACATAAGCATAAGCAAAAGGCGCTCTCGCGCAGATCAAGTAAACAATCCACTAACCCAGTACATCTTAGATTTTCTCCCACCATTTGTTTCAGTCTTAAGCCGACATTCAATCAATATAAACGCAAAACGGATTTATTTGTAGTCTAATTTATTTCGGCGTTGATCTTATTTCAAATACGGATCATTTATCCGAAACAAAAGAACCGCGAGTGGAAAATAAATTAACTTTTATAATCCGGTACTCGTACAATTACGCTTGTGATTTTCATTACTTCAAACTGGAAATTAAATCCATTTCGGTTTTCCTAAAAAAGTGGATGAAAAACAAAGACAAAAACGTGAAAACATAAAACTAAAACAAAATGGAACTACATAATATTGCTGCATCACAAATCGTAAACCTAAACGAAAACAACCTAAGTGAAGCGCGAAGACAACTCAAAGTCATTTTCCCATTTAAAGGAGAACTCTACCCAACTAACGACATGCGACAACAACGCGGAGCTGTGAAACGAAACATAGATGGACAAGTAATAAGATCATTGGGACTACCAAACATCGAGGACTGGCACACCTTGAGGTCAAGGTTAATTGGCGAATACAAGCCCCAGACGCCAAATTACAAACTTCTGTAAAATTTCCGAGAGACGGAAGGATGAGGAAATTTACGAACATTCTGCGAGGAAGCTGAAAGTCGGCGTCAACTCTTAATGTCTAAGCTACATCTAGAAGGTAATAATACCGACCTCATCATTTATTTGCAAGGAATTAGGGACTCTTATTCGAAAATTACCAACTAATTTGTTCTGTATTTGGGCTCATCATGAAATTCCTGATTTAAGAACCCTAATTAACATAGCACAAAATGAGGGGATTTATGAAGAAAACGCAAATTCTTATATGAAGCAAAATTTCGAAAAAAAATATTATAACTAAAATTGAAAATAATACTCCCCATTCAAGTACAAGCAAAATGAATCCAAACTTTCAAACTCACTATTAACCCAGATATCCACCATATCAACAACCATTACAGCCTTTTCCTAATCCATACCAGTATCCACCCATTCAATCACAATATGCACCCATTCAAACTCAACGACACCCATGAGACCCATGGAGGGTGGGTACAGAGGCGGGGTACTGTACTATCTCAATTCCATTAGATATACTGGCAAAGCGGAAGCATACACCTATGAGCTCTCAGAATTTCATTCTTTTCTGTTATTTTTTTTTTTTTTTGCATTAATTGCCGACTGTAAGCTAGCTGTAATCAGGCCAACAATTTAGTGCAGATCTCACCACTCAATCTACTATGAAAGTTTGCAAATATAATTCTTTAGAAAACGAATGGATCAGCGGTCCGGTATTTTTACTTGATGAAAACGATACTTGGACGATAATGGAGAACAGTTAAATTGCAGATGACAGTATTGAGAGGCTTAAAATCACAATGACTGTAAAAACTAACCAATGTGTAGATATCAGTAGATTCTCGAGCTATCTAAAGTTGAATCGTGTGATGGGATGGGTTTTGAGATTTGCTTACAAGTGTCGGAAGGAGATTCAACACAGAGGTAAAGGAGAATTGTTAGCACATGATTCTGGCTGAATCAAAATGTTGTAGAATGGTTCAAAAGCAAGTATACGCGAATGAGGTGGCTGACTTACAAAGATTAGAATAAGTTTCTAAGAGCAGTTCGATTTACAAGCTTTCTCAAAAACTAAATGCATGTGGAGTATTAGCTCCACTGAATAGCTTCACTGAACTTATTGTGCAATGGTTTCATGAAATCTATCATCATCAAAACGAGGAAATCATTGTAAATGAAATAAGACGCAAGATTTGGATTATAAATCTACGAAAAGCTGTTGCTCGAGCAATTTGTCAATATTGCAAAAATCGCAATGCCAAGCCATTCTTTCCTTTAATGGGTCAATTACCCAAGGAGAGAGTAACACCGTATCAACGACCTTTTACCTATGCAGGACTAGCCTACTTTGGTCCAGTTTTGGTTACCAGCTACCTAGCTGCCGATTTGTCAACAGATGTCAACGATTAGATATGGTCAACCAAAAGAGTTCTGAGCGTAACACTCAGGGAGAAATCACCACATGTTGAAACGCTAAGAATTATTAAGGCTGAAAATATAATAACCTTCTAGTTAACATAGATGATCCGGCGCCTTTAACGCCTAATCATTTCTTGCTGGGAACGACCAATTCTACTCAAACGTCAGGAGATGGTAACAATTTTTGCCATCGTAAACAATACCGCATTGCACAGCAATTAAAAGATTACTCTTCGAGTCGATGGATCAAAGAGTACTTGCCGACTTTGACTAGACGATCCCAATGGCATCAATGGGCTTAGTCCTTTCACCAATTGAGTTGTAGTCATAATTTGTAAGGATAATCAACCGAGAGGAAGTTGGAAAAAAGGGAGTGCCATAATCCATAAGATTATATAATATCTATAAGAATAGCAGTAGTTGAAACATCCACTGGGATTCAGTATCAAAATAGGCAGTTTTAGATGTTCTAGCTAAAAATCCGGACTAGTTTTACGGTGGGCGTGATGTTGCTGATTCATATAAATAGTTAGTTTCCGTTTCAAATTCAAATTTTTAGTTTTAAACTCCACAATCCCACCAATAATATTTCTAGCCTCCTATAGATACTTCCAACAAACACAGATCTAAAAAGGGCTGCGTCGCCCATCACTAGAAAAGCAGTTTTGGAAAAGAATGGCGGCACGACAACAAAATTTAATAAATAGTTCGTTTCTGATATCATCTTCCTAATTCTTACGAATTTATTTTATATTCAATAAAGAAATGTATTACTAATAGCGTGAAACATAGCGAGTTGAGACGATTCTATTTGGTGTTATTTTCCATTTGCCACTCGGGGTGGCCACAGTAGGGCTTCAAATTTTGTTATTTGATTCTCTGGGTCGGACTCAGTATTAATAATAAAGTTTTCTCTAGGATTGAAAATTTCTGGCGTTAACTCGTAATTTAATTTAATGTCTCTGTTCTGTTTTGCACATGTTACATATTTCACATTTTTTGATAATGTTCTATATTAACTTTTAATAGTCTGGGTAGCAATCTTTCAAAATTTTAGGTTATTTTTCTATACCTAGATGTAAGAGTTCTCTGTGGGTTTTAATTATTACTTCCTTAAATTCTGAATATGTTTCAATATCTATAAATATACTTCTTGCTCTCATAACTTTACTTATGTTGTTTGGACTAACAATTTTTATGTAGGTGTTTTGAAATGCAAGGAAATCTATTTCATTATGAAAATAAATTACACTATTTTTTGTACACAAATATTCTTTTATTAATTCTTTTGCATACTAACTTGTCATTTCTTTATAATGGATTTTAAGTTTTGTTTTATGAAAATATTTTCTTATTTCTGTATTGTTATTGTCGTCATTGACAAATTCTATTTGTCTATTATAGTAGTTTATTGGTCTTTCCGTAAAGGAAATGTAATTTTGGTTATCTTCATGGCTGCTATGTACGGTAGCAGCTGAAGTGGGAGATTCGCCGTAGAAGTTTTCTATTTTTACACGTGAAAGTGCGTCGGCGACATGGTTTTCTTTTCCTGGTACATATTTTATATGGTAATCAAACTCATTTAGTCTGATATTATCGAGCCAAACTAAAGGTTGATGATCACTAAGGATCTGAAATTTACGACCAAAAAGGTAGGACCTGAAGTATTTAGTGGCCCAGACAATAGCTAAAAGTTCTTTTTCTATTGCTGAATAATTAAGTTCATGTTCATTAAGAGTACGGCTAGCGTAACAAACGGGTTTACGATCCTGTGATAATACAGCACCTAGAGCGGCATTGCTTGCATCTGTGGTTAATGAGAATGTTTTTTCGAAATTTGGGTAAATTAATATTGGTTCGGACATAATTAAAAATTTAAATTTTTCGAAGTCTGATATATACTCGGTATCTTTAGAATTTATAACGGAACCTTTTTTTAGTTTTTGTGTTATGGGTTTAGCAATTTTTGCAAAGTTAGGGATAAATTTATGGTAGAAACCGCATAGTCCTAAAAATGATTTTATTTCTTTATTAGTTTTAGGTAATGGGAATTTCCGTATGGCTTCTATTTTATTTGGGTTGGGCTTTATGCCTTCACTAGGTACAATGTGTCCTAAGAACTATGTTTCTCTTTTCATAAATTCACATTTGTCAAGTTGTAACTTAGATTAGCTTCTTGTAATTTAGCAAATACTTTACGTAGATATAATAAGTGTTCTTCCAATGAAGCAGAAAAAAACTATTATATCGTCCATGTAAACTAAACAATCTTTGTAAATTAGGTCTTCTAATAGATTGTTAATACAACGTTGAAATGTTGCAGGTGCGTTCTTCAGTCCAAATGGCATTCGAGTGTACTCGTAATATCCATTTTTTGAGGAAAATCGGTTTTTTGAATAGAGCTTTCATCCATTTGATTCTGATAAAAACTTTTTGCTAAATCTATGGTAGTGAAATATTGAGACCTACCTAGCTTATCTAGTATTTCATCGATGACAGGATTTGGGTACTTATCATCAATAGTAATTTCGTTTAGTTTGCGATAGTCGATTACTTACCTAAACTTTGTTTTACCGGAAGCATCTCTTTTTTCGGTATTATCCAGATAGGTGAACAGTAGGGTGAGTTCTATTTCCGAACAATGCCTTGTTGAATCATTTCTTTTATTTGTACCTCGTCATCATTTTCGTAGGCTTGGGCTCTTTGGTTGGGTCTTCATGTTTAGTTTGGATGACATGCTTTACAGTACTTGTGAAGTTCAAATTTTCACCTTTTTTTTGTGTGTATGTCCCTAAATTCGTGAAGAATTTTAGTAAGGGCATTTGACTCCTCTTTATTTAGATGGTCAAGCCGGAATTCGTTTGATTCCCTTATTTCGTTTCCTGTTTTTGTGGCCTCATCATAAGTGAATAATGATGGCTGTAAACCACTCAAACAGTCGAGGTTGTCTTCAAGGCTACCTTCTCGTTCTGGTATGTTGTCCATTAGGAAATTTTTTGGTTTAAAAATTTATTTGAGCGTTGGCGGCTTCTAGGAAGCCTGCACCTAATATCATATCATAATTTTCAGAAAAATTATGAATATAAACAACTTGTTTAGTGGGGCTAAGCTTACTTGGTTTGAAAATTATGATGTATTTTAGGGTTATTGCACCGTTAATGGTGTGAACCTGTAAACTAGTGGTTTTCACTGGGAAATTAAAAATGTTTGCTCTTATGATGTTTATTGCAGACTCAGTGTCTATAACACATCTGAGCGATATATTGTGTAAAACAAATTTATGAAGGAATTGTGTCTTCTTTTTCGTCCGAGGCATGTAGATGAAAATTTTCAGACGTATCCATTTTTGAATGGCTGCTGGTACTAGGTCCTTGGCTTTTTGTTGCCGTTGATAGTTGAAAGAATTTTGTTGATAATTTAGAGGATTTTGTGTCTGTGCTTGGTCAAGTCTTTGCATAAATTCTTGGAATAGTTATTGTTCATATATTGCTTTTTAATTTGGCTGGTTGATGTTTGATTATAATTTGGATTTCTATTTTGATTATTTGAAGTGTTGTTATAGTTTGGGCTGTACTGATTTTTATTTTGGGTATTTTGAGTCTTTTAGGCGATTGGACCATGTACTGTCATAACAAGCTGTACAATTTGCTTTAATTTACTGACTTTTGTTATGACAAATCTAGCTCTTTTATGAACATACGAACTGATCCATTGAATTGTGCATTATATAATCATCTCAAAAGCTCTTCAAATGGTGTTTGGGTCGTGAACTCAGCGATTACGGCTTCCTTCAATTCCGGCTATGTATTAGCTGCACTGAGTTGGGATACTCGTTAAGCGCCGCCTCCAATTGCATTTCAATTGCACTGCACTTAAAGGGACGTGTAACTGACGGACGTAAGTTGATGGCTAAAGTTGAAGTATAAACTCTATTCTTCTTCTGAACGAGCTCAGTTCCAGTGTCGTATCGGTAAATGTTAGTACCTGTCGAATCTGACCAAGAGCCTGGATCAAATGATTCTCGGAGAGTAGTTGCACTTGTTGTGTTAGTGCCATTGTTGTTTTTTTTCTTGTTGTTGTCGATTTTATTTTATTTTATTTTTTACTCCTCGTAGCGGTCACGATTTTTCTTTTGCGGGATACACACTGTCTTTGGCTAGTATTCAAAACCTAGGGCTTCAGTTACCCTTTAGTGGTCTTCTCTTTGCAGTCTTTACTTATGTAATTTTTCCACTTCTAGTAGCAGTCACACCTTTATGATGGGCTACCGAGTTGAAGCGATTTTAATTATTAAGAACTGTATGACTGGCGGATAGTCACTTCTTATCCACAAAGTTGAAGTTAAATCACACACGAAGGTACTTTGTTGGTCACTATAAGTTTAGGACCACCGACTGAGCCAATAACAAATCCACGGTAATAAATTACCGTGCGGTAATAAATTAGAAAAAATATAAATTCTTTATTCAAATAAAAGTACAATTGCGGAAGCGGAGGCAATTCACGTCTTAATTATAGAGCGAACGAATTAAATCTAAATCTTGAGTGTGAGTTGAACACTTAGCAAACCCTTGGTCGACTTTGTTTATATGAGCTTGAGTGGCTCTCTTCTTTGTTCAAATGGGTTGCGCTCGTTAAGAGAAAGAATGCGCATGGAAATTTACCAGGATTTGTGCGGCGTTAGCTATATGGTTGCTTAGCGGGAATCACGAATTCGGCATCGACGGATGTTTATGTTGTAGTGTACGTAGTTCGATAGATTTTTAACTAGTTGGTCTTTTAATAGTGGGTGGTAATTACTAATAAAGAGGACCTTGTACTTCCTTCGCTAGGGATGCGCACTCTTGCTATGCTCGGGTCTAGCTCGCCGTAGGTCGGGGTTCTTTTAGCTTAGGATAGTACGAAACGCTACTACATTTTAATAAGTGCGTCTTACTCATAAACAATATTCAAAAGTGAACTACCGATTAATAAAAGAAATGGCTTTATATTGATACTAATGATACACGCCGACACGTGTGAAGATAAGCTACAGATTCTGATAAGTATTGGGAATTTTGGATGTTAATAATTCCCTAAGTCTTTACCCTCCCTACCATGACAATGCTACTTAAAATATTTACATTGTCCCTTGGCCAAGTTCAAAATAACTCTACCACATATTTAAGAAAGTGTTCAACATAAGTACTCGACAAACCATTAAATATATTTATTCACAATTCATTATTTTTCAATATATCTTCAATCATAATTCCATTTATATAAATTCAGTTTAGTAAACGGTTTCATTAAATCTCTTTTACAAACTAACAAATTTTAATCTACGCATAATTATCCTAGTCATTCTCTAACTCTTCATTTTTGTTTATACTCAGTGGGTAAAATAAAGTATATAAAAGTTAAGTATAAAGCAAATATATATAAGTAATTGAATACAAAATTAGCAAATATAGTTACATAATCTTTAGTCAAATGCAGATATTATTTTATTTAGACGTTCGAGTGGCATTTTGTTAGAATTAGAATTCATAATAATGTTTTTATCATTGTTGTTGTAGTACTCACGACCTTAAATATCCACTCCATGATGTGCGTAAAGTTGGGCCCAAGTTCACGTTGACATTGTCGAGCTGTAGGTCAAACTTTAAAGGTTCTAAGTTAAATTCCTATTCAAATGCCAAAAGTTCCGTCAATCTGCGAGTATTTAATTCATTATAAATCGCAATACAAAAGAAAATCAAGAATCAAAACAAAACACGAAATATAACTGCAGTATTGCAGCGATAAGACCTTAGTAAACCGCTGGCTGCTACGCTGCGCTGCGATAAGACGAAATCACAAAGTTGGACCTCCGTTGGTCATAGGAGATGATCTTCACTGCGTGACGATGATGATGTTCAAATGTAATTAAATCTGCTCCGGTCGTCTAAACTTCTGCATAGCTGAATAATCTGGACGAGCTCTAGCCTTCCAATACATTTGGTTATCATTCGGCAGGTGGCCGGTTGCGTAATTTGATGCTGAAGGTTATGTCGCCTCGTGGCCTCTTCTTGGAGCGACGGGGTTTAAACCATAAGCTGATGCGGGGGTCGACGAGACGGGGGGGGGTAGTCGGCTGTAGGGCAATCCAAATGCTCTTATATATAGGCCTGGTCTTCCTTACGCCTTGGGGTCGAATCTCGTTGCCACTTTCACACTAATCGCACACGGAAATTTATTGAAATATCCCACTCTTGTTTTATGAGATTGGATATATATAACTAAATTATATTTCACGTGTATGTGCAGTTTAAATGGGCAGCGTCAAAAATTGTGAGCGTTCGCCACGAAGTTTTATCCGATAATGAATCAAGCTCTGGGAAGCTGCATGCTGGTGGTCGCTGTTATAGCTTTTCTTTCCCTAACTGTATAATCGTACGATCATATTCTGCCCTGATTGGTCTAAGACAATTCTCTCGCTTTTTGTTTTATACAAAAGCTGCTATAATTTAGGGCGAGGGTGTCTTGAAGAGTTATTGCAGTGTAAAGTTAAGTTGGTCACTACACCACAGATAAGGGTAACGACACTATTTCAAGGAAGCCTTATCTGAAGAAACTCCTTGTTTTCTAGCTTGTATATCCTTCAAATGGAATACTCCTAATTTCCTTCCTCTCTCATCCTCTAATTCATAGTAGTACGAGCTACGTTTCTTATAAACTTTAGCTGGGATAAACACGGGTGCCAATTTACTACTGAATTTCTTTACGGCATTACTTTGTGTAAAGTTTCTAGCATAAACAAAATCGCCGTTTTTAAATTCTATCTGCCGTGTGAGTAGGTTGTATCTATTCGCGTTTTCTTCATGTGATCGGTTTAGGTTCAGTTTAGCTTGCCGTCTCTGCAGTTCTAAAGCCTCCGGTTTAGATAACCGAGTGTCGTCCGCTAACATATTTAGAGAACGCAGGAGACTATAGTCCTTGCCGTTAAGGATCATATTTTGTCCAAATGTCAGAAAGTAAGGTGACGAACCTGTGCTTCTATGTAACGACGCTCTTAAAGATCCGCTAATAGCGTCTAAGTTGTCATCCCAATTTGTGTGATCTTTCCCTATATAAGCTCTTACAGCGGCTAACACCGATCTGTTAAGTCTTTCACTCGCGTTCGCCTGTGGAGAATATATGGCTGTAAGTTTTTACTGTACGCCAAAACTAGTAAGGAAAGCTTGGAAATAGCTTGACTTAAACTGACTCCCATTATCAGAAAGTATTACTTCTGGAACGCCAAACGTATAGAATATAGCCCCCTTTAAGTAGTCACAGATTTTAGGAGCGGTGAACTTCTTGAGAGGTAACAAAAAGTGAAAACGGGTGTTATGGTCAACGACAATCAACAAACCTATGTGACCTTTTTTTGTGCGAGGGTATGGGCCTAAGAGGTCAATATATAATTTTTGGAATGGCCTGTCTGAGGTTAACGGTTTACCCATTGGCGGTATTAGAACCGTGTTTGGACTTTTCGTGGTACGACAAATTACACAATTAGATATATAGTTGCGTATTTGCGTAACCATGCAAGGCCAAAACCAATATCTTTTTAGTTTCTCTACAGTTTTACTCATGCCACAATGAGATGAACTTGGTGCATCATGGGCCTGAAATAATATATCGGGTACTAAAGCTGAAGGTATCCATAGTTTCCATGGGTTTTCTTGCTTTATATCATCTGATACAAAAGTAGTTCTTTTGTAAATATATCCATCCCTGATTTGTAGATCGGGAAATCTTGATTGATTGTTAGATATTGTCTTTATTAAGTCCAAGTATTCCGTGGATTTGAAATGTGGAGAATCTACGTCAACTATGGGTCCATTTTGACAAAATTCATCGATGGCTGGGTCGTTCTGTCTGGATAAGGTGTCTGCAACGACGTACTGAGAACCGCTACGATGTTTTATAGTGAACGTAAACGCTCTCAACTTCATTTACCATCGAGCTAACCTTCCTGATAAATCCTTCTGCCGCATTAGCCATTGAAGGGCTGCATGGTCTGTTATGACTAGGAAATCCTGGCCTTCAATATATGCGCGGAATTTTTTAATTCCTTTTATAACTGCAAGACATTCTAATTCGGAAACTGAATAGTTACGTTGCGCTTTGGACAATTTTTCGGACATATACGAAATCGGAAGTTCTACTCCATCTCGTTCCTGAGCTAGTAGGCAACCAACACCAAAAGAGCTGGCGTCACACAACAAAATGAATTGCTTAGAAAAATCTGGTGTTATGAGAATTGGTGAGGCAGTAAGACATGATTTCAAGTTTTCAAAAGCGGTTTGAGCCTCTTCTTTCCATTCAAGCGTATTCTTCTTTTTAAGAAGTTCCGTCAAAGGGAAACTAATAGTGGCAAAGTTTTCTACAAACCGTCGGTACCATCCCGCTAATCCTAGAAATCTTCGTAACTGCTTAATCGAATTTGGTTGTGGGAATTCTACTATCGCTTTAACTTTATCTGGATTGGTTCTTATTTGTCCATTCCCAACTATAAAACCGAGATATATGATCTCCTTCATACAAAATTTAGATTTGCTGACATTGATAGTGAGATTTGCTTTATGCTTACGTAAGCTATCTCCTGTAGTAAAAGCATATGGGATTCAAAATCCTCGGACAAAACTAATAAGTCGTCAAGATAAACAAATACTCTATTCCTAAGATGAGCTGGAATGACTCGATCCATAAGACGACAAAGAGTTTGGGCCGCGTTACAGAGACCAAAGGGCATCATTTTATACTGATATAGCGGTCTATTCGGTATTGTAAACGCAGTGTATTACTTAGAATTTTCGTCGAGCGGTATCTGCCAATATGCATGCTTCATGTCGATACCACTTATGAATTTAGCTGGTGGTAACCGGCTTAAGATGCCGTCTATATGAGGTAGAGGATATGCGTCTCGCTGAGTAACCTTGTGTACCTCTCTAGAATCAAGACATAGACGGTACTTGTCTCCTTTCTTTACTAACACGCAATTACTGCTCCAAGCGCTAGTTGACTCTTCGATAACATCTAAGGCTAGCATGTTATCCACTTCAGCGAGCATCAGCTTTTCAATGGCAGGTGAAACTGGCCAATGCCGTTGTTTAACAGGACTCGCATTTCCTACATCAATGCTATGTGTGGACAAGGTAGTACGACCTAAACCTTCGGAAGCAAAGGATGGAAATGTTTTTATTACCGTCTCCAGCCGAAGTCTTTCTCCTTCGTTCAGCTCATGATATTTTGGAGAATCTTCATCATCATCCAAAGTACCGATGTCTAATTCAGCGATGGTCGGATTGCTCGTAATTTTATTTAGTAATCCGAACTTTTGCCAAAAATCAATGCCTAAATATACATCCTGTTGAAGTTCTGGTATTATAAATAATTCAAGATTGTCTATCGTATCTCCATACTTAATGGAGGTTATAAGTTTTGACACTACTTTGCTTTTTGTTCCGTTCGCAGCGCGAATTTCGCCAGAACATTTTTTTACGTTGTTGTGTTTAAGGAAGTTCTGAGCAGCTAATCCGCCTACACAACTTATTGTTGCTCCAGAATCTAATAAAGCCTTGTAAGTTTGACCCTCTATATTGATATCCGTATAGAGTCTTTGGTCAGAGCTAAGTACTATAGCGGAAATAAGTTTCTGTCGGTCACGACGAACCTTCTTCCAAAATGTTCTCAATCGGCTAGTAGATCGTCTGGGTTTTAAATGAGTCCCTATACTAACTACTTTACTAAATATTTCTCTACGTTTATTATTGTAATTTTGAATTCTTATGTGTAAGGGTATAAAAGAAAAATGAATGTCAGGCTGACCTAAAGGTTTTATCTCCTGAAATTCACGGGCTTCAGTGGTTGATTTTGACTTAGCAACTTCTGAATCTACGGATGTATCTTGTTGCTCAGAGAAACATCCTTTTGTCGGTTTCCCGGATTACAGTTTGGACAAGTCGGTTTGTATTTTTCTTTAAGTCCGCAACCGTAACAAAATATAATTCTTTTAGCCATACAATCATCGAATCTCTGGCCTTGTTTGTCACAATTCCAACAAGTTGTGGTATTTCGACGTTGAATTTGGTTTACTTCTTCACCTACTCTTACTAAACCTGTTTCCTCTTCTTCGGTGGTTAATTCTGCCACGCAGGAGCGATAAGTTTTCGGCTTAAACGTCCTGAGATTGTTATAAAACTGTTCATGCCTGCGCACTTCGTATCGGAGTTGTGTTCTGTTTGGGATTTTAAGATGCAGCAACTCATGATGTAAGCTAGGCTTCGAATTTCTAACCAATAACTCAACTAATTGTGTTTCGGAAACTCCATTTTGCAGTCTGTCAATCAACCGTTCCATGGTTTCCTGAAATCTTCAAATGTTTCATTTTCTCCTTGCTTGCGTTTTCGGATTCCCTCCCAAATATCATAATCTGTCTCTAAATCTTCGAATCTCTTCCTAAATTCGCCACAAAATGTGTTCCAATCGAAATTTGGATTGTTTCGATGAAACTTCCAATACCAATCGCTTGCTTTTCCTGCAAACAGAAGGTACAAATGGTCACATAAAAGTCTATAATCATTACCTAGATTTTGTTTGGTGAGTGAGCATATCCTGTAAATGAATTCATCTATCCTGATGCTTGTTTTGCTACCATCGAACTTTAATCCCCATTTTTGAATGATTCCTGATACTTTTTCCGGGCTAACATATGAGCTTGCATTGCTCCTGTTTCCGCCTCATTCTTCTACATTATTGTCTAAATTCTGAGAATACCGATTTTGATTGGAATTGTTCCTGCTCAAATCTGTATTTGGTTGGACATTGTCAGGTGTGGAATTTGTATGTGTGGGCTGAGATAATTGTAAGTTGTCTAAATGACTTTTGTAGGGACCAACTTAACTTTACACTGCAAAAACTCTTCAAGACACCCTCGCCCTAAATTATAGCAGCTTTGGTGCAGAACAAAAAGCGAGAGAATTGTCTTAGGCCAATCAGAACAGAATATGATCGTACGATTATACAGTTAGGGAAACAAAAGCTATAACAGCGACCACCAGCATGCAGCTTCCCCAGAGCTTAGATCATTATCGGATAAATCTTCGTGGCGAACGCTCATACATTTTTGACGCTGCCCATTTAACTTCACATACACGTGGAAATATAATTAGTTATATATATATCCAATCTCATAAAACAAGAGTGGTATATTTCAATAAATTTCCGTGTTCGATTCGTGTGAAAGTGGCAACGAGATTCGACCACAAGGCGTAAGGAAGACCAGGCCAATATATAAGAGCATTTGATTGCTCTACAGCCGACTACCCCCCCGTCTCGTCGACCCCCGCATCAGCTTATGGTTTAAACCCCGTCGCTCCAAGAAGAGGCCACGAGGCGACATAACCTTCAGCATCAAATTACGCAACCGGCCACCTGCCGAATGATAACCAAATGTATTGGAAGGCTAGAGCTCGTCCAGATTATTCAGCTATGCAGAAGTTTAGACGACCGGAGCAGATTTAATTACATTTGAACATCATCATCGTCACGCAGTGAAGATCATCTCCTATGACCAACGGAGGTCCAACTTTGTGATTTCGTCTTATCGCAGCGCAGCGTAGCAGCCAGCGGTTTACTAAGGTCTTATCGCTGCAATACTGCAGTTATATTTCGTGTTTTGTTTTGATTCTTGATTTTCTTTTGTATTGCGATTTATAATGAATTAAATACTCGCAGATTGACGGAACTTTTGGCATTTGAATAGGAATTTAAATTAGAACCTTTAAAGTTTGACCTACAGCTCGACAATGTCAACGTGAACTTGGGCCCAACTTTACGCACATCATGGAGTGGATATTTAAGGTCGTGAGTACTACAACAACAATGATATAAACCTTATTATGAATTACCTATATTAAATTCTAACGAAATGCCACTCGAACGTCTAAATAAAATAGGATCTGCATTTGACTAAAGATTATGTAACTATATTTGCTAATTTTATATTCAATTACTTATATATATATTTACTTTATATTTTACTTTTATATACTTTATTTTATATATAAACAAAATATAAACAATATAAACAAAAATGAAGAGTTAGAGAACGACTAGGATAATTATGCGTAGATAAAAATATTGTTAGTTTGTAAAAGAGATTTAATGAAACCGTTTATTAAACTGAATTTATATAAATGGAATTATGATTGAAGATATATTCAAAAAGAATGAATTGTGAATAAATAGATTTAATGGTTTGTCGAGTACTTATGTTGAACACTTTCTTGAATATGTGGTAGAGTTATTTTGAACTTGGCCAAGGGACAATGTAAATATTTTAAGTAGCATTGTCATGGTAGGGAGGGTAAAGACTTAGGGAATCATTAACATCCAAAATTCCCAATACTTATCAGAATCTGTAGCTTATCTTCACACGTGTCGGCGTGTATCATTAGTATCAATATAAAGCCATTTCTTTTTGTTAATCGATAATCCAGTTTTGAATATTGTTTATGAGTAAGACGCACTTATTAAAATGTAGTAGCGTTTCGTACTATCCTAAGCTAAAAGAACCCCGACCTACGGCGAGCTAGACCCGAGCATAGCAAGAGTGCGCATCCCTAGCGAAGGAAGTACAAGGTCCTCTTTATTAGTAATTATCACCCACTATTAAAAGACCCACTAGTTAAAAATCTATCGAACTACGTACACTACACATTTTTTGGCGCCCAACGTGGGGCACGAAAAAATACACTACACATTTTTGGCGCCCGAACGTGGGGGCTCGAAAAAATACACTACACATTTTTGAAGCCCAACGAGTGGAGCTCGACAAGTACTATACATTTTCGGCTCAGATGTGAAGCTCGAAAAGTCCGTAACTTGTTATAGCACACTAAGCTCTAAAGTAATCCATCCACAGTTAAAACACAATATAACTAATTCCAATAAATTAACATATTGGATTGAGAGTATCTATTTGGAAGGGATAGTAAAACTTAGGAACATGCGATTCAATTTGAAAGAGAATTGATCGACCAAGTGGAACTGTTTCGAATCCACAGGAGCTCATCACCATACGTTTCTTTACTCAACTTTATTTACAATTTGATTTTTCTGGAATACATTATACTTACACTTCAATAAGTCTGCATATTGTCCGATTTTCAAGTGAATAAAAGCATGAGGCAATAGACCAGCTACAATCCACTAACAAATAGAGATACAACTAAGATTCTGATAGAAGTGATCGACATAAAGAAAGACAAACCAAATAATTACAACATATCTTAACAACAATATTATGGCAGCGAAGAATAGTGCAGGTAATGCAGTTGAAGTTTCACAAGGCGTTGAAAATAGCTGTGCTATATGTAAAGAAATCTTAGCACCAACCGTTTTGTCAGCAACAACATCGTGCAGGCATACATTTCATAAAAAGTGCATTATAAACCACCTAAAAAGCACACAAACATGTCCAATTTGCAATGCAGATTGCAACGAATCGAATTTATCTCACTCTAATAACACTCTGTTCGCTGAATTAGATGCTGCAACAGCTGGCACATCCGGCGTAAGCGAATGTCAAGATAATAATGATATTTTCCCATTAAGGAGAAATACCAGATCAGGCAGGATCCGAGGTACACCTCCTAGACGAGGAGTGTCTACCAGAAATACTTACAGAGGGAATTTGGATAGGATCTTAACAGAACCTCCGACGAATTCCAGTATGGCTCTTAGTACTCAACCAGAGTTGATGAACTTTATACAGTTTACTGTTAGCCAACAACAGGCTCAACTCATGGATAACCTTACCTCTTATTTAGGGAAGACTATAGAGACATCTATTAAAAGTCATTTAGACAACTTACAATTATCTCAGCCCACACATACAAATTACACACCTGACAATGTCCAACCAAATACAGATTTGAGCAGGAACAATTCCAATCAAAATCGGTATTCTCAGAATTTAGACAACAATGTAGAAGAAAGATGCGGAAACAGGAGCAATGCAAGCTCATATGTTAGCCCGGAAAAAGTATCAGGAATCATTCAAAAATGGGGATTAAAGTTCGATGGTAGCAAAACAAGCATCAGGATAGATGAATTCATTTACAGGATATGTTCACTCACCAAACAAAATCTAGGTAATGATTATGGACTTTTATGCGACCATCTGTACCTTCTGTTTGCCGGAAAAGCAAGCGATTGGTATTGGAAGTTTCATCGAAACAATCCAAATTTCGATTGGAACACATTTTGTGGCGAATTTAGGAAGAGATTCGAAGATATAGAGACAGATTATGATATTTGGGAGGGAATCCGAAAACGCAAGCAAGGAGAAAATGAAGCATTTGAAGATTTCCAGGAAACCATGGAACGGTTGATTGACAGACTGCAAAATGGAGTTTCCGAAACACAATTAGTTGAGTTATTGGTTAGAAATTCGAAGCCTAGCTTACATCATGAGTTGTTGCATCTTAAAATCCCAAACAGAACACAACTCCGATACGAAGTGCGCAGGCATGAACAGTTTTATAACAATCTCAGGACGTTTAAGCCGAAACCTTATCGCTCCTGCGTGGCAGAATTAACCACCGAAGAAGAGGAAACAGGTTTAGTAAGAGTAGGTGAAGAAGTAAACCAAATTCAACGTCGGAACACCACAACTTGTTGGAATTGTGACAAACAAGGCCACAGATTCGATGATTGTATGGCTAAAAGAATTATATTTTGTTACGGTTGCGGACTTAAAGAAAAATACAAACCGACTTGTCCAAACTGTAATCCGGGAAACCGACCAAAGGATGTTTCTCTGAGCAACAAGATACATCCGTAGATTCAGAAGTTGCTAAGTCAAAATCAACCACTGAAGCCCGTGAATTTCAGGAGATAAAACCCTTGGGTCAGCCTGATATTCATTTTTCTTTTATACCCTTACACATAAGAATTCAAAATTACAATAATAAGCGTAGAGAAATATTTAGTAAAGTAGATAGTATAGGAATTCATTTAAAACCCAGACGATCTACTATCCGATTGAGAGAATTTTGGAAGAAGGTTCGTCGTGACCGACAGAAACTTATTTCCGCTATAGTACTTAGCTCTGACCAAAGACTCTATACGGATATCAATATAGAGGGTCAGACTTACAAGGCTTTATTAGATTCTGGAGCAACAATAAGTTGTGTAGGCGGATTAGCTGCACAGAACTTCCTTAAACACAACAACGTAAAAAAATGTTCTGGCGAAATTCGCGCTGCGAACGGAACAAAAAGCAAAGTAGTGTCAAAACTTATAACTTCCATTAAGTATGGAGATACGATAGACAATCTTGAATTATTTATAATACCAGAACTTCAACAGGATGTATATTTAGGCATTGATTTTTGGCAAAAGTTCGGATTATTAAATAAAATTACGAGCAATCCGACCATTGCTGAATTAGACATCGGTACTTTGGATGATGATGAAGATTCTCCAAAATATCATGAGCTGAACGAAAGAGAAAGACTTCGGCTGGAGACAGTAATAAAAACATTTCCATCCTTTGCTTCCGAAGGTTTAGGTCGTACTACCTTGTCCACACATAGCATTGATGTAGGAAATGCGAGTCCTGTTAAACAACGGCATTGGCCAGTTTCACCTGCCATTGAAAAGCTGATGTTCGCTGAAGTGGATAACATGCTAGCCTTAGATGTTATCGAAGAGTCAACTAGCGCTTGGAGCAGTAATTGCGTGTTAGTAAAGAAAGGAGACAAGTACCGTCTATGTCTTGATTCTAGAGAGGTAAACAAGGTTACTCAGCGAGACGCATATCCTCTACCTCATATAGACGGCATCTTAAACCGGTTACCACCAGCTAAATTCATAAGTGGTATCGACATGAAGCATGCATATTGGCAGATACCGCTCGACGAAAATTCTAAACAATACACTGCGTTTACAATACCGAATAGACCTCTATATCAGTATAAAATGATGCCCTTTGGTCTCTGTAACGCGGCCCAAACTCTTTGTCGTCTTATGGATCGAGTCATTCCAGCTCATCTTAGGAATAGAGTATTTGTTTATCTTGACGACTTATTAGTTTTGTCTGAGGATTTTGAATCTCATATGCTTTTACTACAGGAGATAGCTTTATGCTTACGTAAAGCAAATCTCACTATCAATGTCAGCAAATCCAAATTTTGTATGAAGGAGATCATATATCTCGGTTTTATAATTGGGAATGGACAAATAAGAACCAATCCAGATAAAGTTAAAGCGATAGTAAAATTTCCACAACCAACTTCGATTAAGCAGTTACGAAGATTTCTAGGATTAGCGGGATGGTACCGACGGTTCGTAGAAAACTTTGCCGCTATTAGTTTTCCTTTAACGGAACTTCTTAAAAAGAAGAATACGCTTGACTGGAACGAAGAGGCTCAAACCGCTTTTGAAAACTTGAAATCATGTCTTACTGCTTCACCAATTCTCATAACACCAGATTTTTCTAAGCAATTCATTTTGTTGTGTGACGCCAGCTCTTTTCGTGTTGGATGCGTACTAGCTCAGGAACGAGATGGAGTAGAACTTCCGATTTCATATATGTCCGAAAAATTGTCCAAAGCACAACGTAACTATTCAGTTTCCGAATTAGAATGTCTTGCCGTTATAAAAGGAATTAAAAAATTCCGCGCATATATTGAAGGACAGGATTTCTTAGTCATAACAGACCATGCAGCCCTTCAATGGCTAATGCGGCAGAAGGATTTATCAGGAAGGTTAGCTCGATGGTCAATGAAGTTGAGAGCGTTTACGTTCACTATAAAACATCGTAGCGGTTCTCAGAACGTCGTTGCAGACACCTTATCCAGACAGAACGACCCAGCCATCGATGAATTTTGTCAGAATGGACCCATAGTTGACGTAGATTCCCCACATTTCAAATCCACTGAATACTTGGACTTAATTAAGACAATATCTAACAATCAATCAAGATTTCCCGATCTACAAATCAGGGATGGATATATTTACAAAAGAACTACTTTTGTATCAGATGATATAAAACAAGAAAATCCATGGAAACTATGGATACCTTCAGCTTTAGTACCCGATATATTGTTTCAGGCTCATGATGCACCAAGTTCATCTCATTGTGGCATGAGTAAAACTGTAGAAAAACTAAAAAGATATTTGTTTTGGCCTTGCATGGTTACGCAAATACGCAACTATATATCTAATTGTGTAATTTGTCGTACCACGAAAAGTCCAAACACGGTTCTAAAACCGCCAATGGGTAAACCGTTAACCTCAGACAGGCCATTCCAAAAATTATATATTGACCTCTTAGGCCCATACCCTCGCACAAAAAAAGGTCACATAGGTTTGTTGATTGTCGTTGACCATAACACCCGTTTCCACTTTTTGTTACCTCTTAAGAAGTTCACCGCTCCTAAAATCTGTGACTACTTAAAGGGGGCTATATTCTATACGTTTGGCGTTCCAGAAGTAATACTTTCTGATAACGGAAGTCAGTTTAAGTCAAGCTATTTCCAAGCTTTCCTTACTAGTTTTGGCGTACAGCAAAAACTTACAGCCCTATATTCTCCACAGGCGAACGCGAGTGAAAGACTTAACAGATCGGTATTTGCCGCTGTAAGAGCTTATATAGGGAAAGATCACACAAATTGGGATGACAACTTAGACGCTATTAGCGGATCTTTGAGAGCATCGTTGCATAGAAGCACAGGTTCGTCACCTTACTTTCTGACATTTGGACAAAATATGATCCTTAACGGCAAGGACTATAGTCTCCTGCGTTCTCTAAATATGTTAGCGGACGACACTCGGTTATCTAAACCGGAGGCTTTAGAACTGCAGAGACGGCAAGCTAAACTGAACCTAAACCGATCACATGAAGAAAACGCGAATAGATACAACCTACGCACACGGCAGATAGAATTTAAAAACGGCGATTTCGTTTATGCCAGAAACTTTACACAAAGTAATGCCGTAAAGAAATTCAGTAGTAAATTGGCACCCGTATTTATACCAGCTAAAGTTTATAAGAAACGTAGCTCGTACTACTATGAATTAGAGGATGAGAGAGGAAAGAAATTAGGAGTATTCCATTTGAAGGATATACAAGCTAGAAAACAAGGAGTTTCTTCAGATAAGGCCTCCTTGAAATAGTCTCGTTACCCTTATCTGTGGTGTAGGGACCAACTTAACTTTACACTGCAAAAACTCTTCAAGACACCCTCGCCCTAAATTATAGCAGCTTTGGTGCAGAACAAAAAGCGAGAGAATTGTCTTAGGCCAATCAGAACAGAATATGATCGTACGATTATACAGTTAGGGAAACAAAAGCTATAACAGCGACCACCAGCATGCAGCTTCCCCAGAGCTTAGATCATTATCGGATAAATCTTCGTGGCGAACGCTCATACATTTTTGACGCTGCCCATTTAACTTCACATACACGTGGAAATATAATTAGTTATATATATATCCAATGTCATAAAACAAGAGTGGTATATTTCAATAAATTTCCGTGTTCGATTCGTGTGAAAGTGGCAACGAGATTCGACCACAAGGCGTAAGGAAGACCAGGCCAATATATAAGAGCATTTGATTGCTCTACAGCCGACTACCCCCCCGTCTCGTCGACCCCCGCATCAGCTTATGGTTTAAACCCCGTCGCTCCAAGAAGAGGCCACGAGGCGACATAACCTTCAGCATCAAATTACGCAACCGGCCACCTGCCGAATGATAACCAAATGTATTGGAAGGCTAGAGCTCGTCCAGATTATTCAGCTATGCAGAAGTTTAGACGACCGGAGCAGATTTAATTACATTTGAACATCATCATCGTCACGCAGTGAAGATCATCTCCTATGACCAACGGAGGTCCAACTTTGTGATTTCGTCTTATCGCAGCGCAGCGTAGCAGCCAGCGGTTTACTAAGGTCTTATCGCTGCAATACTGCAGTTATATTTCGTGTTTTGTTTTGATTCTTGATTTTCTTTTGTATTGCGATTTATAATGAATTAAATACTCGCAGATTGACGGAACTTTTGGCATTTGAATAGGAATTTAAATTAGAACCTTTAAAGTTTGACCTACAGCTCGACAATGTCAACGTGAACTTGGGCCCAACTTTACGCACATCATGGAGTGGATATTTAAGGTCGTGAGTACTACAACAACAATGATATAAACCTTATTATGAATTACCTATATTAAATTCTAACGAAATGCCACTCGAACGTCTAAATAAAATAGGATCTGCATTTGACTAAAGATTATGTAACTATATTTGCTAATTTTATATTCAATTACTTATATATATATTTACTTTATATTTTACTTTTATATACTTTATTTTATATATAAACAAAATATAAACAATATAAACAAAAATGAAGAGTTAGAGAACGACTAGGATAATTATGCGTAGATAAAAATATTGTTAGTTTGTAAAAGAGATTTAATGAAACCGTTTATTAAACTGAATTTATATAAATGGAATTATGATTGAAGATATATTCAAAAAGAATGAATTGTGAATAAATAGATTTAATGGTTTGTCGAGTACTTATGTTGAACACTTTCTTGAATATGTGGTAGAGTTATTTTGAACTTGGCCAAGGGACAATGTAAATACTTTAAGTAGCATTGTCATGGTAGGGAGGGTAAAGACTTAGGGAATCATTAACATCCAAAATTCCCAATACTTATCAGAATCTGTAGCTTATCTTCACACGTGTCGGCGTGTATCATTAGTATCAATATAAAGCCATTTCTTTTTGTTAATCGATAATCCAGTTTTGAATATTGTTTATGAGTAAGACGCACTTATTAAAATGTAGTAGCGTTTCGTACTATCCTAAGCTAAAAGAACCCCGACCTACAACGAGCTAGACCCGAGCATAGCAAGAGTGCGCATCCTTAGCGAAGGAAGTACAAGGTCCTCTTTATTAGTAATTATCACCCACTATTAAAAGACCCACTAGTTAAAAATCTATCGAACTACGTACACTACACTTTTAATAGATGTCTCTATAGTCTTCCCTAAATAAGAGGTAAGGTTATCCATGAGTTGAGCCTGTTGTTGGCTAACAGTAAACTGTATAAAGTTCATCAACTCTGGTTGAGTACTAAGAGCCATACTGGAATTCGTTGGAGGTTCTGTTAAGATCCTATCCAAATTTCCTCTGTAAGTATTTCTGGTAGACACTCCTCGTCTAGGAGGTGTACCTCGGATCCTGCCTGATCTGGTATTTCTCCTTAATGGGAAAATATCATTATTATCTTGACATTCGCTTACGCCGGATGTGCCAGCTGTTGCAGCATCTAATTCAGCGAACAGAGTGTTATTAGAGTGAGATAAATTTGATTCGTTGCAATCTGCATTGCAAATTGGACATGTTTGTGTACTTTTTAAGTGGTTTATAATGCACTTTTTATGAAATGTATGCCTGCACGATGTTGTTGCTGACAAAACGGTTGGTGCTAAGATTTCTTTACATATGGCACAGCTATTTTCAACGCCTTGTGAAACTTCAACTGCATTACCTGCACTATTCTTCGCTGCCATAATATTGTTGTTAAGATATGTTGTAATTATTTGGTTTGTCTTTCTTTATGTCGATCACTTCTATCAGAATCTTAGTTGTATCTCTATTTGTTAGTGGATTGTAGCTGGTCTATTGCCTCATGCTTTTATTTACTTGAAAATCAGACAATATACAGACTTATTGAAGTGTAAGTATAATGTATTCCAAAAAAATCAAATCGTAAATAAAGTTGAGTAAAGAAACGTATGGTGATGAGATTCTGTGGATTCGAAACAGTTCCACTTGGTCGATCAATTCTCTTTCAAATTGAATCGCATGTTCCTAAGTTTTACTATCCCTTCCAAATAGATACTCTCAATCCAATATGTTAATTTATTGGAATTAGTTATATTGTGTTTTAACTGTGGATGGATTACTTTAGAGCTTAGTGTGCTATAACAAGTTAAGGACTTTTCGAGCTTCACGTCTGAGCCAAAAATGTGTAGTACTTGTCGTGCTCCACCCGTTGGGCTTCAAAAATGTGTAGTGTATTTTCTCTGGCCCCACGTTGGGCGCCAAAAATGTGTAGTGTACTTTCTCTGGCCCCACGTTGGGCGCCAAAAATGTGTAGTGTACGTAGTTCGATAGATTTTTAACTAGTTGGTCTTTTAATAGTGGGTGGTAATTACTAATAAAGAGGACCTTGTACTTCCTTCGCTAGGGATGCGCACTCTTGCTATGCTCGGGTCTAGCTCGCCTTAGGTCGGGGTTCTTTTAGCTTAGGATAGTACGAAACGCTACTACATTTTAATAAGTGCGTCTTACTCATAAACAATATTCAAAAGTGAACTACCGATTAATAAAACAAATGGCTTTATATTGATACTAATGATACACGCCGATACGTGTGAAGATAAGCTACAGATTCTGATAAGTATTGGGAATTTTGGATGTTAATAATTCCCTAAGTCTTTACCCTCCCTACCATGACAATGCTACTTAAAATATTTACATTGTCCCTTGGCCAAGTTCAAAATAACTCTACCACATATTTAAGAAAGTGTTCAACATAAGTACTCGACAAACCATTAAATCTATTTATTCACAATTCATTCTTTTTCAATATATCTTCAATTAAAATTCCATTTATATAAATTCAGTTTAGTAGACGGTTCCATTAAATCTCTTTTTAAAACTAACAAATTTTAAAATTACGCTTAATTATCCTAGTTATTCTCTAACTCTTCATTTTCGTTTATATTTAGTGAGTAAAATAAAGTATATAAGAGTAAAGTATAAACAAATAGTCATAAGTAATTGAAAATAAAATTAGCAAATATAGTTACATAATCTTATTTTAATTATACGTTCGAGTGGCATTTTGTAGAATTTTAATATAGGTAATTCATAATAATGTTTTTTATCATTGTTGTTTCGTAGTACTCACGACCTTAAATATCCACTCCATGATGTGCGTGAAGTTGGGCCCAAGCTCACGTTGACATTGTCGAGCTGTAGGTCAAACTTTAAAGGCTCTAAGTTAAATTCCTATTCAAATGTTAAAAGTTCCGTCAATATTCCGTCAATATTTAATTCATTATTAATCGCAATACAAAAGAAAATCCAGAATCAAAACAAAACACGAAATGTAACTGCAGAACTGCAGCGATAAGACCTTAGGAGACCGCTGGCTGCTACACTGCGCTGCGATAAGACGGAATCACAAAGTTAGACCTCCGTTGGTCATAGGAGATGATCCGTTGATGATGTCCAAATATAATTAAATCTGATCCGGTCGTCTAAACTTCTGCACAGCTGAATAATCTGGATGAGCTGTAGCCTTCCAATATACTTGGACTATATTTCCCACTCTTGTTTTATGAGATTGGATATATTGTAGTGACCAACTTAACTTTACACTGCAAAAACTCTTCAAGACACCCTCGCCCTAAATTATAGCAGCTTTTGTATAAAAGAAAAAGCGAGAGAATTGTCTTAGACCAATCAGAACAGAATATGATCATACGATTATACAGTTAGGGAAAGAAAAGCTGTAACAGCGACCACCAGCATGCAGCTTCCCCAGAGCTTAGATCATTATCGGATAAATCTTCGTGGCGAACGCTCATACCTTTTTGACGCTGCCCATTTAACTTCACATACACGTGGAAATATAATTTAGTTATATATATCCAATCTCATAAAACAAGAGTTGGTATATTTCAATAAATTTCCGTGTTCGATTTGTGTGTGAAAGTGGCAACGAGATTCGACCACAAGGCGTAAGGAAGACCAGGCCAATATATAAGAGCATTTGATTGCTCTACAGCCGACTACCCCCCCGTCTCGTCGACCCCCGCATCAGCTCATGGTTCAAAACCCCGTCGCTCCAAGAAGAGGCCACGAGGCGACATAACCTTCAGCAACAAATTACGCAACCGGCCACCTGCCGAATGATAACCAGCCAAATGTGCTGGAAGGCTAGAGTTCATCCAGATATTCAACTATGCAGAAGTTTAGACGACCGGAGCAGATTTAATTACATTGGAACATCATCATCGTCACGCAGTGAAGATCATCTCCTATGACCAACGGAGGTCCAACTTTGTGATTTCGTCTTATCGCAGCGCAGCGTAGCAGCCAGCGGTTTACTAAGGTCTTATCGCTGCAATACTGCAGTTATATTTCGTGTTTTGTTTTGATTCTTGATTTTCTTTTGTATTGCGACTTATAATGAATTAAATACTCGCAGATTGACGGAACTTTTGGCATTTGAATAGGAATTTAAATTAGAACCTTTAAAGTTTGACCTACAGCTCGACAATGTCAACGTGAGCTTGGGCCCAACTTTACGCACATCATGGAGTGGATATTTAAGGTCGTGAGTACTACAACAACAATGATATAAATCTTATTATGAATTACCTATATTAAAATTCTAACAAAATGCCACTCGAACGTCTAATTAAAATAATATCTGCATTTGACTAAAGATTATATAATTATATTTGCTAATTTTATATTCAATTACTTATATATATTTGCTTTATACTTTACTTTTATATACTTTATTTTGCTCATTGAATATAAACAAAAATGAAGAGTTAGAGAACGACTAGGATAATTATGCGTAGATAAAAATATTGTTAGTTTGTAAAAGAGATTTAATGGAAACGTTTATTAAACTGAATTTATATAAATGGAATTATGATTGAAGATATATTGAAAAATAATGAATTGTGAATAAATAGATTTAATGGTTTGTCGAGTACTTAGGTTGAACACTTTCTTAAATATGTGGTAGAGTTATTTTGAACTTGGCCAAGGGACAATGTAAATATTTTAAGTAGCATTGTCATGGTAGGGAGGGTAAAGACTTAGGGAATCATTAACATCCATAATTCCCAATACTTATCAGAATCTGTAGCTTATCTTCACACGTGTCGGCGTGTATCATTAGTATCAATATAAAGCCATTTCTTTTGTTAATCGATAATCCAGTTTTGAATATTGTTTATGAGTAAGACGCACTTATTAAAATGTAGTAGCGTTTCGTACTATCCTAAGCTAAAAGAACCCCGACCTACGGCGAGCTAGACCCGAGCATAGCAAGAGTGCGCATCCCTAGCGAAGGAAGTACAAGGTCCTCTTTATTAGTAATTATCACCCACTATTAAAAGACCCACTAGTTAAAAATCGATCGAACTACGTACACTACACATTTTTGGCGCCCAACGTGGGGCTCGAGAAAATACACTACACATTTTTTTTTGAAGCCCAACGAGTGGAGCTCGACAAGTACTATACATTTTCGGCTCAGATGTGAAGCTCGAAAAGTCCGTAACTTGTCATAGCACACTAAGCTCTAAAGTAATCCATCCACAGTTAAAACACAATATAACTAATTCCAATAAATTAACATATTGGATTGAGAGTATTTATTTGGAAGGGATAGTAAAACTTAGGAACATGCGATTCAATTTGAAAGAGAATTGATCGACCAAGTGGAACTGTTTCGAATCCACAGGAGCTTATCACCATACGTTTCTTTACTCAACTTTATTTACAATTTGATTTTTCTGGAATACATTATACTTACACTTCAATAAGTCTGTATATTGTCCGATTTTCAAGTAAATAAAAGCATGAGGCAATAGACCAGCTACAATCCACTAACAAATAGAGATACAACTAAGATTCTGATAGAAGTGATCGACATAAAGAAAGACAAACCAAACAATTACAACATATCTTAACAACAATAATATGGCAACGAAGAATAGTGCAGGTAATGCAGTTGAAGTTTCACAAGGCGTTGGAAATAGCTGTGCCATATGTAAAGAAATCTTAGCACCAACCCTTTTGTCAGCAACAACATCGTGCAGGCACACATTTCATAAAAAAGTGCATTATAAACCACTTAAAAAGTACACAAACATGTCCAATTTGCAATGCAGATTGCAACGAATCGAATTTATCTCACTCTAATAACACTCTGTTCGCTGAATTAGATGCGGCAACAGCAGGCACATCCGGCGTAAGCGAATGTCAAGATAATAATGATATTTTCCCATTAAGGAGAAATACCAGATCA
Source organism: Drosophila erecta (assembly GCF_003286155.1). Taxonomy (NCBI): domain Eukaryota; kingdom Metazoa; phylum Arthropoda; class Insecta; order Diptera; family Drosophilidae; genus Drosophila; species Drosophila erecta. Next base: position 698,029 of record NW_020825228.1, on the reverse strand, counting down.
GGCAGGATCCGAGGTACACCTCCTAGACGAGGAGTGTCTACCAGAAATACTTACAGAGGAAATTTGGATAGGATCTTAACAGAACCTCCAACGAATTCCAGTATGGCTCTTAGTACTCAACCAGAGTTGATGAACTTTATACAGTTTACTGTTAGCCAACAACAGGCTCAACTCATGGATAACCTTACTTTCTGACATTTGGACAAAATATGATCCTTAACGGCAAGGACTATAGTCTCCTGCGTACTCTAAATATGTTAGCGGACGACACTCGGTTATCTAAACCGGAGGCTTTAGAACTGCAGAGACGGCAAGCTAAACTGAACCTAAACCGATCACATGAAGAAAACGCGAATAGATACAACCTACGTACACGGCAGATAGAATTTAAAAACGGCGATTTCGTTTATGCCAGAAACTTTACACAAAGTAATGCCGTAAAGAAATTCAGTAGTAAATTGGCACCCGTATTTATCCCAGCGAAAGTTTATAAGAAACGTAGCTCGTACTACTATGAATTAGAGGATGAGAGAGGAAAGAAATTAGGAGTATTCCATTTGAAGGATATACAAGCTAGAAAACAAGGAGTTTCTTCAGATAAGGCTTCCTTGAAATAGTCTCGTTACCCTTATCTGTGGTGTAGTGACCAACTTAACTTTACACTGCAAAAACTCTTCAAGACACCCTCGCCCTAAATTATAGCAGCTTTTGTATAAAAGAAAAAGCGAGAGAATTGTCTTAGACCAATCAGAACAGAATATGATCATACGATTATACAGTTAGGGAAAGAAAAGCTGTAACAGCGACCACCAGCATGCAGCTTCCCCAGAGCTTAGATCATTATCGGATAAATCTTCGTGGCGAACGCTCATACCTTTTTGACGCTGCCCATTTAACTTCACATACACGTGGAAATATAATTTAGTTATATATATCCAATCTCATAAAACAAGAGTTGGTATATTTCAATAAATTTCCGTGTTCGATTTGTGTGTGAAAGTGGCAACGAGATTCGACCACAAGGCGTAAGGAAGACCAGGCCAATATATAAGAGCATTTGATTGCTCTACAGCCGACTACCCCCCCGTCTCGTCGACCCCCGCATCAGCTCATGGTTCAAAACCCCGTCGCTCCAAGAAGAGGCCACGAGGCGACATAACCTTCAGCAACAAATTACGCAACCGGCCACCTGCCGAATGATAACCAGCCAAATGTGCTGGAAGGCGAGAGTTCATCCAGATATTCAACTATGCAGAAGTTTAGACGACCGGAGCAGATTTAATTACATTGGAACATCATCATCGTCACGCAGTGAAGATCATCTCCTATGACCAACGGAGGTCCAACTTTGTGATTTCGTCTTATCGCAGCGCAGCGTAGCAGCCAGCGGTTTACTAAGGTCTTATCGCTGCAATACTGCAGTTATATTTCGTGTTTTGTTTTGATTCTTGATTTTCTTTTGTATTGCGACTTATAATGAATTAAATACTCGCAGATTGACGGAACTTTTGGCATTTGAATAGGAATTTAAATTAGAACCTTTAAAGTTTGACCTACAGCTCGACAATGTCAACGTGAACTTGGGCCCAACTTTACGCACATCATGGAGTGGATATTTAAGGTCGTGAGTACTACAACAACAATGATATAAATCTTATTATGAATTACCTATATTAAAATTCTAACAAAATGCCACTCGAACGTCTAATTAAAATAATATCTGCATTTGACTAAAGATTATATAATTATATTTGCTAATTTTATATTCAATTACTTATATATATTTGCTTTATACTTTACTTTTATATACTTTATTTTGCTCATTGAATATAAACAAAAATGAAGAGTTAGAGAATGACTAGGATAATTATGCGTAGATAAAAATATTGTTAGTTTGTAAAAGAGATTTAATGGAAACGTTTATTAAACTGAATTTATATAAATGGAATTATGATTGAAGATATATTGAAAAATAATGAATTGTGAATAAATAGATTTAATGGTTTGTCGAGTACTTAGGTTGAACACTTTCTTAAATATGTGGTAGAGTTATTTTGAACTTGGCCAAGGGACAATGTAAATATTTTAAGTAGCATTGTCATGGTAGGGAGGGTAAAGACTTAGGGAATCATTAACATCCAAAATTCCCAATACTTATCAGAATCTGTAGCTTATCTTCACACGTGTCGGCGTGTATCATTAGTATCAATATAAAGCCATTTCTTTTGTTAATCGATAATCCAGTTTTGAATATTGTTTATGAGTAAGACGCACTTATTAAAATGTAGTAGTGTTTCGTACTATCCTAAGCTAAAAGAACCCCGACCTACGGCGAGCTAGACCCGAGCATAGCAAGAGTGCGCATCCCTAGCGAAGGAAGTACAAGGTCCTCTTTATTAGTAATTATCACCCACTATTAAAAGACCCACTAGTTAAAAATCGATCGAACTACGTACACTACAATATATAACTAAATTATATTTCACGTGTATGTGCAGTTTAAATGGGCAGCGTCAAAAATTGTGAGCGTTCGCCACGAAGTTTTATCCGATAATGAATCAAGCTCTGGTAAGCTGCATGCTGGTGGTCGCTGTTATAGCTTTTCTTTCCCTAACTGTATAATCGTACGATCATATTCTGCCCTGATTGGTCTAAGACAATTCTCTCTCTTTTTGTTTTACACAAAAGCTGCTATAATTTAGGGCGAGGGTGTCTTGAAGAGTTATTGCAGTGTAAAGTTAAGTTGGTCACTACAATGTCTATGAATCAATTGTTTATGGTAACGCGTCCGAAATTGTTATTATCACCAAGAGCTTGGGGTCTGATCTATGTGCTAGGGTTGTAAGTTTAAGTGTGTGGCTGGGCAAATGTATCATTTAATATTGGTGTGATTGATTAGGTGGGATCAAGTGGTACTGTGGTAATTATGTAATGTGTGTGTGTGTGAGTATGTGTAACAAAGTGTTAAACTTTGGTACATATGCGACTATATAATTGCTGTGGTTATATTAGTTTGGCAAATTTTGTCTTTTGAATTTCGCGGCTATGTACAAAGCGCTACAGAGCTCGTATCTGGCAATACTATACATAATTTGAAAGGTCTTGACATAACCTACAAAACGACGCTATGCATGATTAGTTTGGATATTGCGTTCAACAGTTATAGACGTGTAAACATGGAGTTCACTAACCCCGAAATTCGCGCTATTTTGCCTTCGTTAAAGGCAAATCCGCCAGAGAAACGTTCCGTGAGATTAATGGTGTTTTGGGGGATGGTACTCTATCACTTCGAACCGCGAAGGAATGGTTTCGACGATTCAGAGCCGGTGAAAACGACACCATGGATAAGCTAGCCGGCGGAAGACCTGTGACGACAAATACCGATCAAATCATGGAATACATCGAGTTCGACCGGCATGTGGCATCTCGTGACATCGCCCAGGAGATGGGAGTTAGTCACCAAACCATTTTAAACCATCTGCAGAAGGCTGGATACAAAAAAAAGCTTGATGTTTGGGTGCCGCATGATTTGACGCAAAAAAACCTTCTGGACCGAATCAACGCCTGCGATATGCTGCTGAAACGGAACGAACTCGACCCATTCTTGAAGCGGATGGTGACTGGCGACGAAAAATGGATCACATACGACAATATCAAGCGAAAACGGTCGTGGTCGAAGGCCGGTGAATCGTCCCAAACAGTGGCCAAGCCGGGATTGACGGCCAGGAAGGTTTTGCTGTGTGTTTGGTGGGATTGGAAGGGAATCATCCACTATGAGCTGCTCCCATTTGGCCAGACGCTTAATTCTACCATCTACTGCGAACAACTGGACCGCTTGAAGCAGGCGATCGACAGAATTGGCCAACAGGAAGGGTGTAGTGTTCCACCAGGACAACGCCAGACCACACACTTCGTTGATGACTCGTCAGAAGCTAAGGGAGCTCGGATGGGAGGTTTTATCGCATCCACCATATAGCCCGGACATAGCGCCAAGTGATTACCACCTGTTCCTGTCCATGGCGAATGCCCTTGGTGGTGTAAAGTTGAACTCAAAAGAGGCTTGTGAAAAGTGGCTGTCCGAGTTCTTCGCAAATAAGGAGGGGGGCTTCTACGAGGGAGGTATTATGAAGTTGCCATCTAGATGGAAACAGATTATCGAACAAAACGGCGCATATTTGAACTAAATCCGATCACTGTAACACTTTTTATAAGGCATTGAATAAAGAGCAAAAAAGCGGAAGGGAGATATTTTCCAACCTATTATTTGAGAAGAGCTTGTGCTCTTTATTTTATACAATTTTAATACGAAATGTCAATGTGTAGAATTATTCCTCCCCGATCTCTTGCTTTTTAGGATGTCTGACATATAATAATTTGGATTTCGCGCATGTCCTGCAATTTGTACCTGTTTAATGTTTTCTTGAACCGAACAGTGTTCAAGAACAGTGTAATACTCACTCAATACTGCTCGGTCCTGAAAATCTCTCTTATTTCCTATTATTTCCTTTCTCTTATTGCCCTTTAAATTGAACTACTTCGTGCTGCATCATGGCTAGTGTGTGTAAGTCACAATGAAAAGCATTAACGGACTTCGGATTGATTTTAGAAACGCTTCTTCGTCTAATAGACAATTAAATGCCGTTTTTTTAATTCAGCGACCAAATTCTCTTTGTCAGGTTTATAGAAAAAACGTGCACTGACTTTACCGATACGCCCTTTCCATCTCTTTATTGCATGCCTAAACAGCAAAGGTTAGAGGCGGCAGGTCGTTAAAAATGTCTTTAACCGTTTAAAAGTTCTCACGGAACCTGTTTAGAAATTTGACTGGGTTAAATGACCTTTTGCTATTATTTTTCTTTCTCTGTGTATTATTTGGCGTGCTTCATTAAAGAATCTTACCAATATCTGTGCATGTTTGTTGAGTGTGTCTTGCTGCCCTTCTCTATTTTGCGTCATTCTCATAAGACTTGTCGAAAGTAGTTTTGATTTATTTTAGCTCGTTTCTTATTTCTTGCCAGTCCATTTATATGTTTATATAGATTTATCTGTGCAAGCGAACTTTATAAATTGTTCCTTCTCCTAAAAAGATATTATTTTCTATTACCTGTGTTATTTTCACGATTGATAATACCTTTGGCTTTTCTATTGTGGAACAATGGAATAATGGACTTGCATACAAGTCGAAGGTTTCTTTGTATTCCTCTTCAAAATCATATACGCTGATAAGCGTGTGAAATTTACTTAAGATCTGTATAGGTCTTAGAATGACTCATTAGAGTCTCTTCAATGACTTTTTCCATTCTTATTTTTTTTGTTTTTCTTTTTTTTTTTGAATGATTTTATTTCTAAATATATCTTGTTTGTATTGTCTGTTTATTTCTTTCTCTTTTTTTTAATGTTCATAAATATACCTTTATTTGTGTTTTATTTTATTTATTCAATATTAATTTATTTGTTCTTTTAAAAATTTATTTTTTTTTTTTGCATCTTCTTAAATTTTATCCAAATTATTCGCTCTGATCATATAACGCTTCTTTATTATTTTGTTATGTTTAACGTATAGCGTTAAAATAAACTCAGCGACTGTTGCAATGGTTAAAATTAAAAGAAGCAACTGTGGTATACGCACATAGCGAGCACACACTGTAAACACTGTGACACTTTTTTTCAGTTGTTTGCATAACGAAGTCCCAAGCATAAGCGGCTGGGCGTAATACGAGCGCACACATAGCGTGTGAACGGTCAAGTACAGTGTCAGCATAATTATGCATAAACACATGTGCGTGTGTGACTCTCCCGCTTGGCCTCTACGCTGCCGGTCTCTCTGGCAGCGAAGTTGCGCAGATCTAGGCTTGATCAAATATGAGAACTTTTTGTAAGAGCAATATAATAAAGACCACAGAAAGGAATGGATGTATGTTATTTCTGGATTTCTAACGATTTTCTGGGCACTGGTCAACATGGCGACCGTGACATTTTTCTCTTTAACAAAAAAACGCGACTTAAAAACCTGAAATTTGTGTGAAATTGTTATAACATTAAATTAAAATGCACAAATAAATCAAATAAAGTGAACTTAACCAAACCAAAAAAAAAAAAAAGAAAAAAATAAATCATATGAAAAAAAAATTTTTGGAAAATACAAATCAATCAAATACGAAATCTAGTTCCAAGTATTCAAACCATACCAATAGTCAAATTATATATAGTGACGTATTTTCGCCATCCAAACCGACCAATTTCATTAATTCCATGAACAATAAAGCACTTCCTGCCAATATTCAAAAAAAAAAATATACAAATAAAATATACATTTATAAAAATGAAAACTTCAAGATTTAATAACAAAGCCTAAAATATAAAAAACAATTAATTAATATTACAAAAAAAAAAAAAAAAAAACAAAAAATAAATATGTTTTTTTTTTAAATTATGCCATTGGAAGTTCCAAAAACACAACTGAAAAACAGTGAAGAAGAATAAAAAAGAATACACAACTAATACGATACAAAATTTCTAAGTGTGAGAGGCAGAACGCCGCTTTCACCAACGTTGGAAAAGACCACAAATTATTAAATGTGAGAGGCAACGTTGGAAAAGACGAACAATTTGTAAGTGTGAGAGGCAGACCCCGCTTGCACCAACGCTGGAAAAAAAAGACAAATTTTTAAGTGTGAGAGGCAGCCCGCCGCTTGCACCGACACTGGACCGAGATAAAAAATTAAATTATTAACAACTGAACTGGGAAGCCAATGTTCCTATCGAGCAATGGGACGCACCAAAATCGGAATAGGTTTTAGAGGTGTGTCCAAACGCTGGACCTCGCCCCCTCACAATAGCTGAGTACCGGGCTAGCCAGCAGCAGAAAATTCAGCCCCCTAAGAAGAAAAGGCGAGGACGACGAGTGAAACTCCTCAGGCAACGATGCCTGATCAAGGACCGATGAACAAATGAAATACCAAAACCAGCTGGAGGAAATAAATCAAATGCTACCCAATTGTGCGAAACAACGATTGACAGCTGCAATTTTGCTAAAGCCCAAAAAGCCTTAAATATAAGAACTACGCAGCTTGGAGAATAGTAACTAACCCAAAAAACCTCTCTTTTTTATACTAAAAAACACGATGAGATCAGGGCACAATTTATGTAACAAGTTTTAATGTAAGGTCTCATCGTCCCCTTTTAAATTAAATTCTTTATGAGAGAGGTAGCATTCCTTTTTTCCGTTTTACGAGAGAAGAAAATAGGTTTTGAAAAAAAAAAAGAAGTTAAGGTACATAAAATATTAAAATATTTATAAAAGAGCAAGTCATTTTAGAAAAGAATAAAAATAAGAGTAAAATAAACTATGATAGTAATAAAAGTAACTAAACTAAAAAGTAATAAAAATAAAATACAGACAGTTAATAAGGATAGGTTAAAGATTTTTGAATCATAAAAAGAGGTTTTAACTTTGTAGGAATAAGCAGGCACCTGTAATGTGGAGAAGGAAAGAAAGACAAAGTTGAATCGGAAAAAATAAAAAAACAAAAAAAAAAAGGAAAAAGAAAAATTTTTTTAAAAGTTTCTTAGTCTTAAAGTTTAAAAAAAAACAATAACAAAGTAAAATAATTAAAGTTTATGAAAATGACTTCATTAAAATTACGTAATTTTTTCAAGGAGGGAGATTTGGTATACGCACATAGGGAGTACACACTGTAAACACTGTGACACTGTTGCAGTTGTTTGCACATCAAAGTCCCAAGTCCCATAAGCGACTAGGAGTAATACGATCGCACACATATCGTGTGAACGGTCAAGTACAGTGTCAGCATAATTATGCATAAACACATGTGCGCGTGTGACTCTCCCGCTTGATCGCTACTCTCAGCGACCAAGTACATAACTAAAATATATAAGACGGCCGCTCCGCTGCCGGTCTCTCTGGAGACTGCTAATTCAAATATGAGTTTGTAAGAGCAATATAATAAAGACCACAAAAAAGAATGGATGTATGTTACTTCTGGATTTCAAAGGGGTTTTCTAGGCACTGGTCAACACAAACACAATGACTGAATGTCTTCCGTATGGTCGACTATTTTTACATTATTGACTACATTGGCCATATTATCTTTTGTCATGTTTATGTCATTTTTGTATATGTTTAATTACAATAATTTGTTTTCAGTTTTTTTTTTGTTTATTTTGCATTATTTTATTTTATTATTATTTTTTTATATATAGTAGCATATGTACCATAGTATAACACTTTGTCACACACACACACCACACACACACAGTACATATGTACCATTTGATCACACCCACCCAATTCATTTACCCCAACACATAAGTCAGATCCCAAGCTCTTGGCGACAATAACAATTTCGGCTGCGTTAACATAAACAATTGATTCATAGACATAAACATCCGCCGATGCCGAAATTCGTTATTCCCACCAAGCAACCAAATAGCTTACGCAGCACAAATCCTGGTAATTTTCCATGCGCAACTCTCTTAAAGAGCGCAACGCATTTGAATAAAGAAGAGAGCCTTCAAGCTCATATAAACAAAGTCGACCAAGGGTTTGCTAAGCGTTCAACTCACACTCCAGATTTAGTTCTAATTCATCCGCTATACCATTAAGACGTGAATTGACTCCGATTCAAAGTTGTATTTTTATCTTGAAATAAAAACTTATATTTTTTTCAAAACTTACAACCGCGAACTCGTTATTATATATATTTCTTTTTAGGTTTTCCGAACCTTCTATTTCTGCCTTATTATTTTCGATTTTTATGTGATTTACATTTTCTTACCTAGTAGTTCTGTGGACTATACAGGTCCACCAGCTTATCGGGCAGTAAATTGTAGTGTACGTAGTTCGACAGATTTTTAACTAGTTGGTCTTTTAATAGTGGGTGGTAATTCATAATAATGTTTTTTATCATTGTTGTTTCGTAGTACTCACGACCTTAAATATCCACTCCATGATGTGCGTAAAGTTGGGCCCAAGCTCACGTTGACATTGTCGAGCTGTAGGTCAAACTTTAAAGGCTCTAAGTTAAATTCCTATTCAAATGTTAAAAGTTCCGTCAATATTCCGTCAATATTTAATTCATTATTAATCGCAATACAAAAGAAAATCCAGAATCAAAACAAAACACGAAATGTAACTGCAGCACTGCAGCGATAAGACCTTAGGAGACCGCTGGCTTCTACACTGCGCTGCGATAAGACGGAATCACAAAGTCAGACCTCCGTTGGTCATAGGAGATGATCCGTTGATGATGTCCAAATATAATTAAATCTGATCCGGTCGTCTAAACTTCTGCACAGCTGAATAATCCGGATGAGCTCTAGCCTTCCAATATATTTGGTCAGTTATCATTCGGCAGGTGGCCGGTTGAGTAACTTGTTGGCTAAAGGTTATGTCGCCTCGTGGCCTCTCCTTGGAGCGAACTGGGTTTAAACCATGAGCCGGTGGTCGCTGCTATAGCTTTTCTTTTCCTAACTGTACAATCGAACGTTCATATTCTATGTGTATTATATTATTATATCTTAAATATTGTATTAAAAAAACAAATCTGAAAACATATCTTGTCCTGTGTCCTGTTTCGTTGTCCTGTGTTAGCTGGTCGTCGCCGGTGCTGCTATTCGCTGCTACTGCTGTCCGGGGCCTATGGGCTCAGGCGGTAACGGTGCTGGTCATTGCACAGGTTTCTTGACAGAAAGGGCTCCAAATTCCCTCGCAGTTGTTGGGAGTTGTTTTTTAGGAGGCGGTTGAGATGGGTTGATTGCTTTGTTTGTTAATGTCTTTATATTTGAGTAAGTTTTAGTGTGGGGCTTGTTTTACTTTTCCTTCATTAAATTTTGTAGTGACCAACTTAACTTTACACTGCAATAACTCTTCAAGACACCCTCGCCCTAAATTATAGCAGCTTTTGTGTAAAAGAAAAAGCGAGAGAATTGTCTTAGACCAATCAGAACAGAATATGATCGTACGATTATACAGTTAGGGAAAGAAAAGCTGTAACAGCGACCACCAGCATGCAGCTTCCCCAGAGCTTAGATCATTATCGGATAAATCTTCGTGGCGAACGCTCATACATTTTTGACGCTGCCCATTTAACTTCACATACACGGGGAAATATAATTTAGTTATATATATATATCCAATCTCATAAAAACAAGAGTTGGTATATTTCAATAAATTTCCGTGTTCGATTTGTGTGTGAAAGTGGCGACGAGATTCGACCCCAAGGCGTAAGGAAGACCAGGCCTATATATAAGAGCATGTGATTGCTCTACAGCCGACTACCCCCCCGTCTCGTCGACCCCCGCATCAGCTTATGGTTTAAACCCCGTCGCTCCAAGAAGAGGCCACGAGGCGACATAACCTTCAGCATCAAATTACGCAACCGGCCACCTGCCGAATGATAACCAAATGTATTGGAAGGCTAGAGCTCGTCCAGATTATTCAACTATGCAGAAGTTTAGACGACCGGAGCAGATTTAATTACATTTGAACATCATCATCGTCACGCAGTGAAGATCATCTCCTATGACCAACGGAGGTCAAACTTTGTGATTTCGTCTTATCGCAGCGCAGCGTAGCAGCCAGCGGTTTACTAAGGTCTTATCGCTGCAATACTGCAGTTATATTTCGTGTTTTGTTTTGATTCTCGATTTTCTTTTGTATTGCGATTTATAATGAATTAAATACTCGCAGATTGACGGAACTTTTGGCATTTGAATAGGAATTTAAATTAGAACCTTTAAAGTTTGACCTACAGCTCGACAATGTCAACGTGAACTTGGGCCCAACTTTACGCACATCATGGAGTGGATATTTAAGGTCGTGAGTACTACAACAACAATGATATAAATCTTATTATGAATTACCTATATTAAAATTCTAACAAAATGCCACTCGAACGTCTAATTAAAATAATATCTGCATTTGACTAAAGATTATGTAACTATATTTGCTAATTTTATATTCAATTACTTATATATATTTGCTTTATACTTTACTTTTATATACTTTATTTTGCTCATTGAATATAAACAAAAATGAAGAGTTAGAGAACGACTAGGATAATTATGCGTAGATAAAAATATTGTTAGTTTGTAAAAGAGATTTAATGAAACCGTTTATTAAACTGAATTTATATAAATGGAATTATGATTGAAGATATATTGGAAAAATAATGAATTGTGAATAAATAGATTTAATGGTTTGTCGAGTACTTATGTTGAACACTTTCTTAAATATGTGGTAGAGTTATTTTGAACTTGACCAAGGGACAATGTAAATATTTTAAGTAGCATTGTCATGGTAGAGAGGGTAAAGACTTAGGGAATCATTAACATCCAAAATTCCCAATACTTATCAGAATCTGTAGCTTATCTTCACACGTGTCGGCGTGTATCATTAGTATCAATATAAAGCCATTTCTTTTGTTAATCGATAATCCAGTTTTGAATATTGTTTATGAGTAAGACGCACTTATTAAAATGTAGTAGCGTTCGTACTATCCTAAGCTAAAAGAACCCCGACCTACGGCGAGCTAGACCCGAGCATAGCAAGAGTGCGCATCCCTAGCGAAGGAAGTACAAGGTCCTCTTTATTAGTAATTATCACCCACTATTAAAAGACCCACTAGTTAAAAATCTATCGAACTACGTACACTTTTGGCGCCCGAACGTGTGGGGCCCGAGAAAATACACTACACATTTTTTGAAGCCCTACGAGTGGAGCTAGACAAGTACTATACATTTTCGGCTCAGATGTGAAGCTCGAAAAGTCCTTAACTTGTCATAGCACACTAAGCTCTAAAGTAATCCATCCACAGTTAAAACACAATATAACTAATTCCAATAAATTAACATATTGGATTGAGAGTATCTATTTGGAAGGGATAGTAAAACTTAGGAACATGCGATTCAATTTGAAAGAGAATTGATCGACCAAGTGGAACTGTTTCGAATCCACAGGAGCTCATCACCATACGTTTCTTTACTCAACTTTATTTACAATTTGATTTTTCTGGAATACATTATACTTACACTTCAATAAGTCCGTATATTGTCCGATTTTCAAGTAAATAAAAGCATGAGGCAATAGACCAGCTACAATCCACTAACAAATAGAGATACAACTAAGATTCTGATAGAAGTGATCGACATAAAGAAAGACAAACCAAATAATTACAACATATCTTAACAACAATATTATGGCAGCCAAGAATAGTGCAGGTAATGCAGTTGAAGTTTCACAAGGCGTTGAAAATAGCTGTGCCATATGTAAAGAAATCTTAGCACCAACCCTTTTGTCAGCAACAACATCGTGCAGGCACACATTTCATAAAAAGTGCATTATAAACCACTTAAAAAGTACACAAACATGTCCAATTTGCAATGCAGATTGCAACGAATCGAATTTATCTCACTCTAATAACACTCTGTTCGCTGAATTAGATGCTGCAACAGCTGGCACATCCGGCGTAAGCGAATGTCAAGATAATAATGATATTTTCCCATTAAGGAGAAATACCAGATCAGGCAGGATCCGAGGTACACCTCCTAGACGAGGAGTGTCTACCAGAAATACTTACAGAGGAAATTTGGATAGGATCTTAACAGAACCTCCAACGAATTCCAGTATGGCTCTTAGTACTCAACCAGAGTTGATGAACTTTATACAGTTTACTGTTAGCCAACAACAGGCTCAACTCATGGATAACCTTACCTCTTATTTAGGGAAGACTATAGAGACATCTATTAAAAGTCATTTAGACAACTTACAATTATCTCAGCCCACACAGACAAACTCCACACCTGACAATGTCCAACCAAATACAGATTTGAGCAGGAACAATTCCAATCAAAATCGGTATTCTCAGAATTTAGACAATAATGTAGAAGAAAGAGGCGGAAACAGGAGCAATGCAAGCTCATATGTTAGCCCGGAAAAAGTATCAGGAATCATTCAAAAATGGGGATTAAAGTTCGACGGTAGCAAAACAAGCATCAGGATAGATGAATTCATTTACAGGATATGCTCACTCACCAAACAAAATCTAGGTAATGATTATAGACTTTTATGCGACCATCTGTACCTTCTGTTTGCCGGAAAAGCAAGCGATTGGTATTGGAAGTTTCATCGAAACAATCCAAATTTCGATTGGAACACATTTTGTGGCGAATTTAGGAAGAGATTCGAAGATATAGAGACAGATTATGATATTTGGGAGGGAATCCGAAAACGCAAGCAAGGAGAAAATGAAGCATTTGAAGATTTCCAGGAAACCATGGAACGGTTGATTGACAGACTGCAAAATGGAGTTTCCGAAACACAATTAGTTGAGTTATTGGTTAGAAATTCGAAGCCTAGCTTACATCATGAGTTGTTGCATCTTAAAATCCCAAACAGAACACAACTCCGATACGAAGTGCGCAGGCATGAACAGTTTTATAACAATCTCAGGACGTTTAAGCCGAAACCTTATCGCTCCTGCGTGGCAGAATTAACCACCGAAGAAGAGGAAACAGGTTTAGTAAGAGTAGGTGAAGAAGTAAACCAAATTCAACGACGAAATACCACAACTTGTTGGAATTGTGACAAACAAGGTCACAGATTTGATGATTGTATGGCTAAAAGAATTATATTTTGTTACGGTTGCGGACTTAAAGAAAAATACAAACCGACTTGTCCAAACTGTAATCCGGGAAACCGACCAAAGGATGTTTCTCTGAGCAACAAGATACATCCGTAGATTCAGAAGTTGCTAAGTCAAAGTCAACCACTGAAGCCCGTGAATTTCAGGAGATAGAACCTTTGGGTCAGCCTGATATTCATTTTTCTTTTATACCCTTACACATAAGAATTCAAAATTACAATAATAAGCGTAGAGAAATATTTAGTAAAGTAGATAGTATAGGAATTCATTTAAAACCCAGACGATCTACTATCCGATTGAGAGAATTTTGGAAGAAGGTTCGTCGTGACCGACAGAAACTTATTTCCGCTATAGTACTTAGCTCTGACCAAAGACTCTATACGGATATCAATATAGAGGGTCAGACTTACAAGGCTTTATTAGATTCTGGAGCAACAATAAGTTGTGTAGGCGGATTAGCTGCACAGAACTTCCTTAAACACAACAACGTAAAAAAATGTTCTGGCGAAATTCGCGCTGCGAACGGAACAAAAAGCAAAGTAGTGTCAAAACTTATAACTTCCATTAAGTATGGAGAGACGATAGACAATCTTGAATTATTTATAATACCGGAACTTCAACAGGATGTATATTTAGGCATTGATTTTTGGCAAAAGTTCGGATTATTAAATAAAATTACGAGCAATCCGACCATTGCTGAATTAGACATCGGTACTTTGGATGATGATGAAGATTCTCCAAAATATCATGAGCTGAACGAAAGAGAAAGACTTCGGCTGGAGACAGTAATAAAAACATTTCCATCCTTTGCTTCCGAAGGTTTAGGTCGTACTACCTTGTCCACACATAGCATTGATGTAGGAAATGCGAGTCCTGTTAAACAACGGCATTGGCCAGTTTCACCTGCCATTGAAAAGCTGATGTTCGCTGAAGTGGATAACATGCTAGCCTTAGATGTTATCGAAGAGTCAACTAGCGCTTGGAGCAGTAATTGCGTGTTAGTAAAGAAAGGAGACAAGTACCGTCTATGTCTTGATTCTAGAGAGGTAAACAAGGTTACTCAGCGAGACGCATATCCTCTACCTCATATAGACGGCATCTTAAGCCGGTTACCACCAGCTAAATTCATAAGTGGTATCGACATGAAGCATGCATATTGGCAGATACCGCTCGACGAAAATTCTAAACAATACACTGCGTTTACAATACCGAATAGACCTCTATATCAGTATAAAATGATGCCCTTTGGTCTATGTAACGCGGCCCAAACTCTTTGTCGTCTTATGGATCGAGTCATTCCAGCTCATCTTAGGAATAGAGTATTTGTTTATCTTGACGACTTATTAGTTTTGTCTGAGGATTTTGAATCCCATATGCTTTTACTACAGGAGATAGCTTTATGCTTACGTAAAGCAAATCTCACTATCAATGTCAGCAAATCCAAATTTTGTATGAAGGAGATCATATATCTCGGTTTTATAATTGGGAATGGACAAATAAGAACCAATCCAGATAAAGTTAAAGCGATAGTAAAATTTCCACAACCAACTTCGATTAAGCAGTTACGAAGATTTCTAGGATTAGCGGGATGGTACCGACGGTTCGTAGAAAACTTTGCCGCTATTAGTTTTCCTTTAACGGAACTTCTTAAAAAGAAGAATACGCTTGACTGGAACGAAGGGGCTCAAACCGCTTTTGAAAACTTGAAATCATGTCTTACTGCTTCACCAATTCTCATAACACCAGATTTTTCTAAGCAATTCATTTTGTTGTGTGACGCCAGCTCTTTTGGTGTTGGTTGCGTACTAGCTCAGGGACGAGATGGAGTAGAACTTCCGATTTCGTATATGTCCGAAAAATTGTCCAAAGCACAACGTAACTATTCAGTTTCCGAATTAGAATGTCTTGCCGTTATAAAAGGAATTAAAAAATTCCGCGCATATATTGAAGGACAGGATTTCTTAGTCATAACAGACCATGCAGCCCTTCAATGGCTAATGCGGCAGAAGGATTTATCAGGAAGGTTAGCTCGATGGTCAATGAAGTTGAGAGCGTTTACGTTCACTATAAAACATCGTAGCGGTTCTCAGAACGTCGTTGCAGACACCTTATCCAGACAGAACGACCCAGCCATCGATGAATTTTGTCAGAATGGACCCATAGTTGACGTAGATTCCCCACATTTCAAATCCACTGAATACTTGGACTTAATTAAGACAATATCTAACAATCAATCAAGATTTCCCGATCTACAAATCAGGGATGGATATATTTACAAAAGAACTACTTTTGTATCAGATGATATAAAGCAAGAAAATCCATGGAAACTATGGATACCTTCAGCTTTAGTACCCGATATATTGTTTCAGGCTCATTGTGCACCAAGTTCATCTCATTGTGGCATGAGTAAAACTGTAGAAAAACTAAAAAGATATTTGTTTTGGCCTTGCATGGTTACGCAAATACGCAACTATATATCTAATTGTGTAATTTGTCGTACCACGAAAAGTCCAAACACGGTTCTAAAACCGCCAATGGGTAAACCGTTAACCTCAGACAGGCCATTCCAAAAATTATATATTGACCTCTTAGGCCCATACCCTCGCACAAAAAAAGGTCACATAGGTTTGTTGATTGTCGTTGACCATAACACCCGTTTCCACTTTTTGTTACCTCTTAAGAAGTTCACCGCTCCTAAAATCTGTGACTACTTAAAGGGTGCTATATTCTATACGTTTGGCGTTCCAGAAGTAATACTTTCTGATAACGGAAGTCAGTTTAAGTCAAGCTATTTCCAAGCTTTCCTTACTAGTTTTGGCGTACAGCAAAAACTTACAGCCATATATTCTCCACAGGCGAATGCGAGTGAAAGACTTAACAGATCGGTATTAGCAGCTGTAAGAGCTTATATAGGGAAAGATCACACAAATTGGGATGACAACTTAGACGCTATTAGCGGATCTTTGAGAGCATCGTTGCATAGAAGCACAGGTTCGTCACCTTACTTTCTGACATTTGGACAAAATATGATCCTTAACGGCAAGGACTATAGTCTCCTGCGTACTCTAAATATGTTAGCGGACGACACTCGGTTATCTAAACCGGAGGCTTTAGAACTGCAGAGACGGCAAGCTAAACTGAACCTAAACCGATCACATGAAGAAAACGCGAATAGATACAACCTACGCACACGGCGGATAGAATTTAAAAACGGCGATTTCGTTTATGCTAGAAACTTTACACAAAGTAATGCAGTAAAGAAATTCAGTAGTAAATTGGCACCCGTATTTATACCAGCTAAAGTTTATAAGAAACGTAGCTCGTACTACTATGAATTAGAGGATGAGAGAGGAAGGAAATTAGGAGTATTCCATTTGAAGGATATACAAGCTAGAAAACAAGGAGTTTCTTCAGATAAGGCTTCCTTGAAATAGTCTCGTTACCCTTATCTGTGGTGTAGTGACCAACTTAACTTTACACTGCAATAACTCTTCAAGACACCCTCGCCCTAAATTATAGCAGCTTTTGTGTAAAAGAAAAAGCGAGAGAATTGTCTTAGACCAATCAGAACAGAATATGATCGTACGATTATACAGTTAGGGAAAGAAAAGCTGTAACAGCGACCACCAGCATGCAGCTTCCCCAGAGCTTAGATCATTATCGGATAAATCTTCGTGGCGAACGCTCATACATTTTTGACGCTGCCCATTTAACTTCACATACACGGGGAAATATAATTTAGTTATATATATATATCCAATCTCATAAAAACAAGAGTTGGTATATTTCAATAAATTTCCGTGTTCGATTTGTGTGTGAAAGTGGCGACGAGATTCGACCCCAAGGCGTAAGGAAGACCAGGCCTATATATAAGAGCATGTGATTGCTCTACAGCCGACTACCCCCCCCCGTCTCGTCGACCCCCGCATCAGCTTATGGTTTAAACCCCGTCGCTCCAAGAAGAGGCCACGAGGCGACATAACCTTCAGCATCAAATTACGCAACCGGCCACCTGCCGAATGATAACCAAATGTATTGGAAGGCTAGAGCTCGTCCAGATTATTCAACTATGCAGAAGTTTAGACGACCGGAGCAGATTTAATTACATTTGAACATCATCATCGTCACGCAGTGAAGATCATCTCCTATGACCAACGGAGGTCCAACTTTGTGATTTCGTCTTATCGCAGCGCAGCGTAGCAGCCAGCGGTTTACTAAGGTCTTATCGCTGCAATACTGCAGTTATATTTCGTGTTTTGTTTTGATTCTCGATTTTCTTTTGTATTGCGATTTATAATGAATTAAATACTCGCAGATTGACGGAACTTTTGGCATTTGAATAGGAATTTAAATTAGAACCTTTAAAGTTTGACCTACAGCTCGACAATGTCAACGTGAACTTGGGCCCAACTTTACGCACATCATGGAGTGGATATTTAAGGTCGTGAGTACTACAACAACAATGATATAAATCTTATTATGAATTACCTATATTAAAATTCTAACAAAATGCCACTCGAACGTCTAATTAAAATAATATCTGCATTTGACTAAAGATTATGTAACTATATTTGCTAATTTTATATTCAATTACTTATATATATTTGCTTTATACTTTACTTTTATATACTTTATTTTGCTCATTGAATATAAACAAAAATGAAGAGTTAGAGAACGACTAGGATAATTATGCGTAGATAAAAATATTGTTAGTTTGTAAAAGAGATTTAATGAAACCGTTTATTAAACTGAATTTATATAAATGGAATTATGATTGAAGATATATTGGAAAAATAATGAATTGTGAATAAATAGATTTAATGGTTTGTCGAGTACTTATGTTGAACACTTTCTTAAATATGTGGTAGAGTTATTTTGAACTTGACCAAGGGACAATGTAAATATTTTAAGTAGCATTGTCATGGTAGGGAGGGTAAAGACTTAGGGAATCATTAACATCCAAAATTCCCAATACTTATCAGAATCTGTAGCTTATCTTCACACGTGTCGGCGTGTATCATTAGTATCAATATAAAGCCATTTCTTTTGTTAATCGATAATCCAGTTTTGAATATTGTTTATGAGTAAGACGCACTTATTAAAATGTAGTAGCGTTCGTACTATCCTAAGCTAAAAGAACCCCGACCTACGGCGAGCTAGACCCGAGCATAGCAAGAGTGCGCATCCCTAGCGAAGGAAGTACAAGGTCCTCTTTATTAGTAATTATCACCCACTATTAAAAGACCCACTAGTTAAAAATCTATCGAACTACGTACACTACAAGCTTCCCCAGAGCTTAGATCATTATCGGATAAATCTTCGTGGCGAACGCTCATACATTTTTGACGCTGCCCGTTTAAACTTCATACACGTGGAAATATAATTTAGTTATATATATCCAATCTCATAAAACAAGAGTTGGGATATCGCAATAAATTTCCGTGTGCGATTCGTGTGAAAGTGGCAACGAGATTCGACCCCAAGGCGTAAGGAAGACCCGGCCTATATATAAGAGCATGTGATTGCTCTACAGCCGACAAACCCCCCCCCCCCCCCCCCCCCCCCCCCCCCCGTCTCGTCGACCCCCGCATCAGCTCATGGTTTAAACCCCGTCGCTCCAAGAAGAGGCCACGAGGCGACATAACCTTCAGCATCAAATTACGCAACCAGCCACCTGCCGAATGATAACCAAATGTATTGGAAGGCTAGAGCTCGTCCAGATTATTCAACTATGCAGAAGTTTAGACGACCGGAGCAGATTTAATTACATTGGAACATCATCATCGTCACGCAGTGAAGATCATCTCCTATGACCAACGGAGGTTCAACTTTGTGATTTCGTCTTATCGCAACGCAGCGTAGCAGCCAGCGGTTTCCTAAGGTCTTATCGCTGCAATACTGCAGTTATATTTCGTGTTTTGTTTTGATTCTTGATTTTCTTTTGTATTGCGACTTATAATGAATTAAATACTCGCAGATTGACGGAACTTTTGGCATTTGAATAGGAATTTAAATTAGAACCTTTAAAGTTTGACCTACAGCTCGACATTGTCAACGTGAACTTGGGCCCAACTTTACGCACATCATGGAGTGGATATTTAAGGTCGTGAGTACTACAACAACAATGATAAAAATCTTATTATGAATTACCTATATTAAAATTCTAACAAAATGCCACTCGAACGTCTAAATAAAATAAGATCTGCATTTGACTAAAGATTATGTAACTATATTTGCTAATTTTATATTCAATTACTTATATATATTTGCTTTATACTTTACTTTTATATACTTTATTTTACTTACGGAATATAAACAAAACTGAAGAGTTAGAGAACGACTAGGATAATTATGCGTAGATAAAAATATTGTTAGTTTGTAAAAGAGATTTAATGAAAACGTTTATTAAACTGAATTTATATAAATGGAATTATGATTGAAGATATATTGAAAAATAATGAATTGTGAATAAATAGATTTAATGGTTTGTCGAGTACTTATGTTGAACACTTTCTTGAATATGTGGTAGAGTTATTTTGAACTTGGCCAAGGGACAATGTAAATATTTTAAGTAGCATTGTCATGGTAGGGAGGGTAAAGACTTAGGGAATCATTAACATCCAAAATTCCCAATACTTATCAGAATCTATAGCTTATCTTCACACGTGTCGGCGTGTATCATTAGTATCAATATAAAGCCATTTCTTTTGTTAATCGATAATCCAGTTTTGAATATTGTTTATGAGTAAGACGCACTTATTAAAATGTAGTAGCGTTCGTACTATCCTAAGCTAAAAGAACCCCGACCTACGGCGAGCTAGACCCGAGCATAGCAAGAGTGCGCATCCCTAGCGAAGGAAGTACAAGGTCCTCTTTATTAGTAATTATCACCCACTATTAAAAGACCCACTAGTTAAAAATCTATCGAACTACGTACACTACACATTTTTGGCGCCCGAACGTGGGGCTCGAGAAAATACACTACACATTTTTGAAGCCCTACGAGTGGAGTACGACAAGTACTATACATTTTCGGCTCAGATGTGAAGCTCGAAAAGTCCTTAACTTGTCATAGCACACTAAGCTCTAAAGTAATCCATCCACAGTTAAAACACAATATAACTAATTACAATAAATTAACATATTGGATTGAGAGTATCTATTTGGAAGGGATAGTAAAACTTAGGAACATGCGATTCAATTTGAAAGAGAATTGATCGACCAAGTGGAACTGTTTCGAATCCACAGGAGCTCATCACCATACGTTTCTTTACTCAACTTTATTTACAATTTGATTTTTCTGGAATACATTATACTTACACTTCAATAAGTCTGTATATTGTCCGATTTTCAAGTGAATAAAAGCATGAGGCAATAGACCAGCTACAATCCACTAACAAATAGAGATACAACTAAGATTCTGATAGAAGTGATCGACATAAAGAAAGACAAACCAAATAATTACAACATATCTTAACAACAATAATATGGCAGCGAAGAATAGTGCAGGTAATGCAGTTAAAGTTTCACAAGGCGTTGAAAATAGCTGTGTCATATGTAAAGAAATCTTAGCACCAACCGTTTTGTCAGCAACAACATCGTGCAGGCATACATTTCATAAAAAGTGCATTATAAACCACTTAAAAAGTACACAAACATGTCCAATTTGCAATGCAGATTGCAACGAATCAAATTTATCTCACTCTAATAACACTCTGTTCGCTGAATTAGATGCTGCAACAGCTGGCACATCCGGCGTAAGCGAATGTCAAGATAATAATGATATTTTCCCATTAAGGAGAAATACCAGATCAGGCAGGATCCGAGGTACACCTCCTAGACGAGGAGTGTCTACCAGAAATACTTACACGCAGTAATTGCGTGTTAGTAAAGAAAGGAGACAAGTACCGTCTATGTCTTGATTCTAGAGAGGTAAACAAGGGTACTCAGCGAGACGTATATCCTCTACCTCATATAGACGGCATCTTAAGCCGGTTACCACCAGCTAAATTCATAAGTGGTATCGACATGAAGCATGCATATTGGCAGATACCGCTCGACGAAAATTCTAAACAATACACTGCGTTTACAATACCGAATAGACCTCTATATCAGTATAAAATGATGCCCTTTGGTCTATGTAACGCGGCCCAAACTCTTTGTCGTCTTATGGATCGAGTCATTCCAGCTCATCTTAGGAATAGAGTATTTGTTTATCTTGACGACTTATTAGTTTTGTCTGAGGATTTTGAATCCCATATGCTTTTACTACAGGAGATAGCTTTATGCTTACGTAAAGCAAATTTCACTATCAATGTCAGCAAATCCAAATTTTGTATGAAGGAGATCATATATCTCGGTTTTATAATTGGGAATGGACAAATAAGAACCAATCCAGATAAAGTTAAAGCGATAGTAGAATTTCCACAACCAACTTCGATTAAGCAGTTACGAAGATTTCTAGGATTAGCGGGATGGTACCGACGGTTCGTAGAAAACTTTGCCACTATTAGTTTTCCTTTAACGGAACTTCTTAAAAAGAAGAATACGCTTGACTGGAACGAAGAGGCTCAAACCGCTTTTGAAAACTTGAAATCATGTCTTACTGCTTCACCAATTCTCATAACACCAGATTTTTCTAAGCAATTCATTTTGTTGTGTGACGCCAGCTCTTTTGGTGTTGGTTGCGTACTAGCTCAGGAACGAGATGGAGTAGAACTTCCGATTTCGTATATGTCCGAAAAATTGTCCAAAGCACAACGTAACTATTCAGTTTCCGAATTAGAATGTCTTGCCGTTATAAAAGGAATTAAAAAATTCCGCGCATATATTGAAGGACAGGATTTCTTAGTCATAACAGACCATGCAGCCCTTCAATGGCTAATGCGGCAGAAGGATTTATCAGGAAGGTTAGCTCGATGGTCAATGAAGTTGAGAGCGTTTACGTTCACTATAAAACATCGTAGCGGTTCTCAGAACGTCGTTGCAGACACCTTATCCAGACAGAACGACCCAGCCATCGATGAATTTTGTCAGAATGGACCCATAGTTGACGTAGATTCCCCACATTTCAAATCCACTGAATACTTGGACTTAATTAAGACAATATCTAACAATCAATCAAGATTTCCCGATCTACAAATCAGGGATGGATATATTTACAAAAGAACTACTTTTGTATCAGATGATATAAAACAAGAAAATCCATGGAAACTATGGATACCTTCAGCTTTAGTACCCGATATATTGTTTCAGGCTCATGATGCACCAAGTTCATCTCATTGTGGCATGAGTAAAACTGTAGAAAAACTAAAAAGATATTTGTTTTGGCCTTGCATGGTTACGCAAATACGCAACTATATATCTAATTGTGTAATTTGTCGTACCACCAGTGAAAGACTTAACAGATCGGTATTAGCCGCTGTAAGAGCTTATATAGGGAAAGATCACACAAATTGGGATGACAACTTAGACGCTATTAGCGGATCTTTAAGAGCATCGTTGCATAGAAGCACAGGTTCGTCACCTTACTTTCTGACATTTGGACAAAATATGATCCTTAACGGCAAGGACTATAGTCTCCTGCGTTCTCTAAATATGTTAGCGGACGACACTCGGTTATCTAAACCGGAGGCTTTAGAACTGCAGAGACGGCAAGCTAAACTGAACCTAAACCGATCACATGAAGAAAACGCGAATAGATACAACCTACGCACACGGCAGATAGAATTTAAAAACGGCGATTTCGTTTATGCTAGAAACTTTACACAAAGTAATGCCGTAAAGAAATTCAGTAGTAAATTGGCACCCGTATTTATACCAGCTAAAGTTTATAAGAAACGTAGCTCGTACTACTATGAATTAGAGGATGAGAGAGGAAAGAATTTATGAGTATTCCATTTGAAGGATATACAAGCTAGAAAACAAGGAGTTTCTTCAGATAAGGCTTCCTTGAAATAGTCTCGTTACCCTTATCTGTGGTGTAGTGACCAACTTAACTTTACACTGCAATAACTCTTCAAAACACCCTCGCCCTAAATTATAGCAGCTTTTGTGTAACCCAAAAAGTGAGAGAATTGCCTTAGACCAATCAGGACAGAATATGATTGTACGATTGTACAGTTAGGGAAAGAAAAACTATAGCAGGGACCACCGGCATGTAGCTTCCAAGAACTTAATTCATTATCGGATTAAACCTCGTGGCGATCGCTCACAATTTTTGACGCTGCCCATTCAAACTGGAAATATAATTTAATTATATATATCCACTCGCATAAAAACAAGAGTGTGATATTTCATAAATTTCCGTGTGCGATTTGTGCGATTTGGTTGCTCTACAGCCGGCTACCCCCCGTCTCGTCGACCCCCGCATCAGCACATGGTTTAAACCCCGTACGCTCCAAGAAGAGGCCACGAGGCGACATAACCTTCAGCCAACAAGTTACTCAACCGGCCACCTGCCGAATGATAACTGGCCAAATATATTGGAAGGCTAGAGCTCATCCAGATTATTCAGCTGTGCAGAAGTTTAGACGACCGGATCAGATTTAATTATATTAGGACATCATCAACGTTACGCAAAGAAGATCATCTCCTATGACCAACGGAGGTCTAACTTTGTGATTCCGTCTTATCGCAGCGAAGCGTAGCAGCCAGCGGTTTCCTAAGGTCTTATCGCTGCAGTACTGCAGTTACATTTCGTGTTTTGTTTTGATTCTTGATTTTCTTTTGTATTGCGATTAATAATGAATTAAATACTCGCAGATTGACGGAACTTTTGGCATTTGAATTAAAATAAGATCTGCATTTGACTAAAGATTATATAACTATATTTGCTAATTTTATATTCAATTACTTATGACTATTTGTTTATACTTTACTTTTATATACTTTATTTTACTCAGTAAATATAAACGAAAATGAAGATTTATAGAATGACTAGGATAATTATGCTTTATTAACATCCAAAATTCCCAATACTTATCAGAATCTGTAGCACGTGTCGGCGTGTATCAGTAGTATCAATATAAAGCCATTTCTTTTATTAATCGATAGTCCAGTTTTGAATATTGTTTTGAGTAAGACGCACTTATTAAAATGTGGTAGCGTTTCGTACTATCCTAAGCTAAAGGAACCCCGAGCATAGCAAGAGTGCGCATCCCTAGCGAAGGAAGTACAAGGTCCCCTTTATTAGTAATTACCACCCACAATTAAAACCCCAACTAGTTAAAAAACTGTCGAACTACGTACACTACACACTTAATCTTTACTCACTCAGTTCATTTTTGCCATCCTTTTTGTATTGCTTAGCTTATGAAAAATGTTGATATTTTTTGCACTATATTATTAGTCTTATAAATTTCTATTGATGTGCCCAAAACTCTTCTTGCCACACCCACTCTACCGCCCAGAAGCCGCCAAAACCGCCACGCCCAAAATTTTAAATTTTTTTTTTCATTTTTATACCCGTTACTCGTAGAGTAAGAAAATTATGTTACAGGCAAAAGGAAACGTTTCCGACCATATAAAGTATAATAAACTTTTAAATTATAGATTTAATTAAAAAAATATATATATATTTTTCCTTTTATAATCTTTATTGGATAAGTTTCACCAATATTGTCATGTTTTAGTAGTTTAGGATTAAATAATCCTAGTCGTGTTAGTTGTGAACCCATTTCAATGACCTCGATATATTCGGTAAAATGTTCAATGTTAAATATTAATAGATTAATTTTTTGTTCTTTATTCAAAGAATCAGACTGGGTGTTAATTATTTCTAATTCTAATTATTCTAATTCATTATTACAACTGTCAATAACGTGTTCCATTTTCTCGGTTAAATATTTAATTTGTGTAACGTTTTTAAGCTCTTGACATTGTTTGATTATACTATTAAATGTTTCTTCTACTTCTGTAATATTTATTGTGAGACAGTGATGCATAAAGGTGATAGGTATTTGTTTTGTTCCAGTGTTCGAGTGTTTCTGCTGTAGTTTGTGACGATGCTTGGGAGGAGTCGGTTTGCTGCAAGTATTTGCTGTCATTACCTTTCTTTTCTTTTTAAATTTGCTTTTATAATTAATAACGTTTTTCCTCTATTATTTTCGTTATAATGTTTTTCGTCTAATTATGGTTTATGAAGGCGTTCTATGTCTGCTATTCCTGCTTTACTGGTGGTAATATCTATTTGTATGTGTTCGTTGTTTTAGCTAAATTTTTAAAGAAGTGCTTATAAACGCGGAGTGTTTGTCTGCTTTAATTTTCTTTGGTTTTCCCATGTCGTTAAAAATTCTAGTAAGGGCTCGTTTTGCCTCTAACCAATCTCTACTGTTTGTTTTAATAAGTGAAGCGAATTTTGAATATACGTCTATACAAGATAAATACCGTTCGTTGTCATTAGCATAAAAACCAATAACATAAATTTCTCGTGGGTTATTTGTCTCTGGAGTTATTTCGAAAACTAGTTTTGTTGGTCTATGTTCTGACTTTGCAAGGTTACAGATTTCCCAATCATTGATAATGTCTTGAATTAATTTATTATAATCGAGAAATGTTATTATATAAGAAGTATTTAATGAGGATATCTGTTGCCTTCGTCAGGGTCATGTCAGTGTATTTGATGGTCGGTTTTGTTTTGGAAAAGTATTTCGTTGTCTCTACTTGCTCTCCGGTATCTTTAATAAATTCAATTTGTCTTGCAAAATAGTTGATTCGTTTTTCTGTAATTCCAATGTAGGTTTCGTTGCTTTCTGAAGAACTGTGTGTTGCGGCTGCTGTTGAAATATTTTCTTCTTCGCCTACCATGTTGTAGTTTCCTTAATATTATTTAGCCAAACAAGTAGTTTGTGATCGCTCAAAATCTCAAAGGGGACTCCATATAGATATGGGCGGAAATATTTGGTTGCCCAAACGATTGCTAGTAGTTCATTTTCAATAGTGCTTTAATTTTGTTTATGATCATTTAATGTTCTTCTTGCAAGGCTTAGTGGTTTATTTTCTTGCTATAACACGGCTCCTTTGGGGAAATTGCTAGCGTCAGTAGTGAATGTTTTTGTGAAATCAGGGCAAATCAAAATTGGGTCGTTCATTATGAGTGTTTTCAATTTTTCGAATGACTTATTGTATTCTTTGTTTCTAATGTCTACTTAAGCTCCTTTTTTTTTTTAAATATTGTCAGAGGTTTTACAATACTTGCCAAATCTTTAATGAACTTACGGTAATATCCGCATAAGCCTATAAAAGATTTAATTTCTTTTGGTGTCTTTGGGAGAGGAAATTTTTCGATTGCTTTAACTTTCTCTTTATTGAGTTGTATGCCTTCTGGACTTATAATATGACCTAAGAAATTTCTTTGCTTTTTTAAAAATTCGCATTTGCCCAATTAAAGTTTAAGATTGGCCTCTTTAAGTTTCTCAAAAACCTTTCTCAGCGAGTCTAGGTGTTCGTTCAGAGATGTTGAATAGATGATCACAACAAGGCAATGCTTGTTAATGAGGTCTTTTAGGACGTAATTCATGCACCGTTGGAAGGTCGCAGGAGCATTTTTTAAGCCAAATGGCATGCGAGTGTACTCATAGTGACCGTGTTTGGTCGAAAACGCTGTTTTTGGTATAGACTTAGGGTCCATTTCGATTTGGTGAAAGCCTTTTGCTAAGTCAATCGTAGTTAAATACTGGCATTTTTCTAATTTGCCTAGTATTTTGTCCATATTAGGAATCGGAAATTTATCATTTATTGTTATTTCATTTAGATTTCGATAGTCCACGACCAACCTGAATTTCGGTTTGCCAGAGGCATCTATCTTTTTGGGTACAATCCATAATGGACTGCAGTAAGGGGAGTCTCTTTCGCGTATAATACCTTGTTTTAACATTTCCTCAATTTGCTTACTTACTTCTGCTTCGTAGGCAAACGGATACGAGTATGGTCTTTTGAAAACTGGGTATTCGTGAACGGTTTTTAAATCATGGCGTACTATACTTGTGAATGTAAGGTTTTCATTTTTGCAATATTGAATGTCACTGTCTGTATTTTTCCTCACTATTCATAGGTTCTATTCTGTATGTGTGTTCTGAGTCTATGTTGTTGTCCATGGCATAGTTTATTTCTGATGTAAAGTTGTTTCCTTGTGCATTAAAATTTTTTGAAGAGTTATTATCACATGGATCTAGTTCTTTGTGAATGAATCTTTTTTCGTTAATTATTTTTTCGATCCGAAAGAAGTATATTAAACCGTTATTTTCCATCAGTATTTTTCTTCCTAATAGAATGTCATAATAAGGTGAAAATGAATGAATATAGAATATTTGTGTTTGTTGAAAAAGACCGGAAGGTCTACATATTTATTTAATTTAGAATAGCCTGTCATTTCGTGGACAGTTATTTGCTTATCTTTCACTTGACGGTTGAAAAAGTTTGGGATCATCATGTTTATTGAAGAGCCAGTATCAACTAGGCATCTATATCTGTGGTTATTAAACATGATCTCTATGTATTGGTGGGATCCGAGGCTGGTATTGGAAAATGTTCAGCTTGATATTGCTGATCTATAAACATTTCTGTCTGAGTACTCTGTAATTGATCTTCGTGGAACCGTTTGTCGTTATTAATGTAGTATTTAGGGTCGTTATCGTAATCTAATTCTTACTGGTGATGAATTTCATTGGTCTGCATACGTGAATTTGAATTAAGTCTTGGCTGCCTATCGGATTTTTTGAAATTGGATCTTCGTATACCCCTTCTTGTTGGGCGGTTGTAGTGACCAACTTAACTTTACACTGCAATAACTCTTCAAAACACCCTCGCCCTAAATTATAGCAGCTTTTGTGTAACCCAAAAAGTGAGAGAATTGTCTTAGACCAATCAGGACAGAATATGATCGTACGATTGTACAGTTAGGAAAAGAAAAGCTATAACAGCGACCACCAGCATGCAGCTTCCCAGAGCTTAATTCATTATCGGATTAAACCTCGTGGCGAACGCTCACAATTTTTGACGCTGCCCATTTAAACTGCACATACACGCGAAATATAATTTAGTTATATATAATGATGCGTAGATTAAAATTTGGTAGTTTGTAAAAGAGATTTAATGGAACCGGTTACTAAACTGAATTTATATAAATGGAATTATGATTGAAGATATATTGAAAAAGAATGATTTGTGAATAAATAGATTTAATGGTTTGTCGAGTACGTATGTTTAACACTTTCTTAAATATGTGGTAGAGTTATTTTGAACTTGGCCAAGGGACAATGTAAATATTTTAACTAGAATTGTCATGGTAGGGAGGGTAAAGACTTAGGGAATCATTAACATCCAAAATTCCCAATACTTATCAGAATCTGTAGCTTATCTTCACACGTGTCGGCGTGTATCATTAGTATCAATATAAAGCATTTCTTTTATTAATCGATAGTCCAGTTTTGAATATTGTTTATGAGTAAGACGCACTTATTAAAATGTAGTAGAGTTTCGCACTATCCTAAGCTAAAAGAACGCCGACCTACGGCGAGCTAGACCCGAGCATAGCAAGAGTGCGCATCCCTAGCGAAGGAAGTACAAGGTCCTCTTTATTAGTAAATACCACCCACTATTAAAAGACCAACTCGTTAAAAATATGTCGAACTACGTACACTAAACATTTTTGGGGCCCAACGTGGGGCTCGACAAGTCCTTAACTTGTTATAGCACACTAAGCTCTAAAGTAATCCATCCACGGTTAAAACACAATATAACTAATTCCAATAAATTAACATATTGGATTGAGAGCATCTATTTGGAAGGGATAGTAAAACTTAGGAACATGCGATTTAATTTGAAAGAGAATTGATCGACCAAGTGGAACTGTTTCGAATCCACAGAAGCTCATCACCATTCGTTTCTGTACTCAACTTTATTTACAATTTGATTTTTCTGGAATACATTATACTTACACTTCAATTAGTCCGTATATTGTCCGATTTTCAAGTAAATAAAAGCATAAGGCAATAGACCAGCTACAATCCACTAACAAATAGAGATAAAACTAAGATTCTGATAGAAGTGATCGACATAAAGAAAGACAAACCAAATAATTAGAAAATATCCTAACAACAATTATATGGCAGCCAAGAATAGTGCAGGTAATGCAGTTGAAGTTTCACAAGGCGTTGAAAATAGCTGTGCCATATGTAAAGAAATCTTAGCACCAACCGTTTTGTCAGCAACAACATCGTGCAGGCATAAATTTCATAAAAAGTGCATTTTAAATCACTTAAAAAGTACAAAAACATGTCCAATTTGCAATGCAGATTGCAACGAATCGAATTTATCTCACTCTAATAACACTCTGTTCGCTGAATTAGATGCTGCAACAGCTGGCACATCCGGCGTAAGCGAATGTCAAGATAATAATGATATTTTCCCATTAAGAAGAAATACCAGATCAGGCAGGATCCGAGGTACACCTCCTAGACGAGGAGTGTCTACAAGAACTACTTACAGAGGAAATTTTGATAGGATCTCAACAGAACCTCCAACGAATTCCAGTATGGCTCTTAGTACTCAACCAGAGTGGATGAACTTTATACAGTTTACTGTTAGCCAACAACAGGCTCAACTTATGGATAACCTTACCTCTTATTTAGGGAAGACTATAGAGACATCTATTAAAAGTCATTTAGAAAACTACAATTATCTCAGCCCACACATACAAATTACACACCTGACAATATCCAACCAAATACAGATTTGAGCAGGAACGATTCCAATCAAAATCGGTATTCTCAGAATTTAGACAATAATGTAGAAGAAAGAGGCGGAAACAGGAGCAATGCAAGCTCATATGTTAGCCCGGAAAAAGTATCAGGAATCATTCAAAAATGGGGATTGAAGTTCGATGGTAGCAAAACAAGCATCAGGATAGATGAATTCATTTACAGGATATGCTCACTTACCAAACAAAATCTAGGCAAAAAAATCTGATTATGGACTTCTATGTGACCATCTGTTTGCAGGAAAAGCAAGCGATTGGTATTGGAAGTTTCATCGAAACAATCCAAATTTCGATTGGAACACATTTTGTGGCGAATTCAGGAAGAGATTCGAAGATATAGAGACAGATTATGATATTTGGGAGGGAATCCGAAAACGCAAGCAAGGAGAAAATGAAGCATTTGAAGAATTTCCAGGAAACCATGGAACGGTTGATTGACAGACTGCATAATGGAGTTTCCGAAACACAATTAGTTGAGTTATTGGTTAGAAATTCGAAGCCTAGGTTACATCATGAGTTGCTGCATCTTAAAATCCCAAACAGAACACAACTCCGATACGAAGTGCGCAGGCATGAACAGTTTTATAACAATCTCATGACGTTAAAGCCGAAACCCTAACGCTCCTGCGTAGCAGAATTAACCACTGAAGAAGAGGAGACAGGCTTAGTAAGAGTAGGTGAAGAGGTAAACCAAATTCAACGTCGAAATGCCACAACTTGTTGGAATTGTGACAAAGAAGACCACAGATTTGATGATTGTATAGCTAAAAGAATTATATTTTGTTACGGTTGCGGACTTAAAGAATAATACAAGCCGACTTGTCCAAACTGTAATCCGGGAAACCGACAAAAGCATGTTTCTCTGAGCAACAAGATACATCCGTAGATTCAGAAGTTGCAAAGTCAAAGTCAACCACTGAAGTCCGTGAATTTCAAGAGATAGAACCTTTAGGTCAGCCTGATATTCATTTTTCCTTTATACCCTTACATATAAGAATTCAAAATTACAATAATAGGCGTTGAGAAATATTTGGTAAAGTAGGGACTTATTTAAAACCCAGACGATCCACTAGCCGATTGAGAGAATTTTGGAAGAAGGTTCGTCGTGACCGACAGAAACTTATTTCCGCTATAGTACTTAGCTCTGACCAAAGACTCTATACGGATATTAATATAGAGGGTCAAACTTATAAGGCTTATAAGGATTCTGGAGCAACAATAAGTTGTGTAGGCGGATTAGCTGCTCAGAACTTCCTTAAACACAACAACGTAAAAAAATGTTCTGGCGAAATTCGCGCTGCGAACGGAACAAAAAGCAAAGTAGTGTCAAAACTTATAACTTCCATTAAGTATGGAGATACGATAGACAATCATGAATTATTTATAATACCAGAACTTCAACAGGATGTATATTTAGGCATTGATTTTTGGAAAAAGTTTGGATTACTAAATAAAATTACGAGCAATCCAACCATTGCTGAATTAGACATCGGTACTTTGGATGATGATGAAGATTCTCCAAAATATCATGAGCTGAACGAAGGCTGGAGACAGTAATAAAAACATTTCCATCCTTTGCTTCCGAAGGTTTAGGTCGTACTACCTTGTCCACACATAGCATTGATGTAGGAAATACGAGTCCTGTTGCGTATTAGTAAAGAAAGGAGACAAGAACCGTCTATGTCTTGATTCTAGAGAGTTAAACAAGGTTACTCAGCGGGACGCATATCCTCTACCTCATATAGACGGCATCTTAAGCCGGTTACCACCAGCTAAATTCATAAGTGGTATCGACATGAAGCATGCATATTGGCAGATTCCGCTCGACGAAAATTCTAAGCAATACACTGCGTTTACAATACCGAATAGACCGCTATATCAGTTTAAAATGATGCCCTTTGGTCTATGTAACGCGGCCCAAACTCTTTGTCGTCTTATGGATCGAGTCATTCCAGGTCATCTTAGGAATAGAGTATTTGTTTATCTTGACGACATTAGGTTTGTCTGAGGATTTTGAATGCCATATGCTCTTACTACAAGACATAGCTTTATGCTTACATAAAGCAAATCTCACTATCAATGTCAGCAAATCTAAATTTTGTATGAAGGAGATCATATATATCGGTTTTATAATTGGGAATTGTAGTGACCAACGTAACTTTACACTGCAATAACTCTTCAAGACACCCTCGCCCTAAATTATAGCAGCTTTTGTGTAAAAAAAAAAGCGAGAGAATTGTCTTAGACCAATCAGGACAGAATATGATCGGACGATTATACAGTTAGGAAAAGAAAAGCTATAACAGCGACCACCAGCATGCAGCTTCCCAGAGCTTGATTCATTATCGGATTAAACTTCGTGGCGAACGCTCACAATTTTTGACGCTGCCCATTTAAACTGCACATACACGTGAAATATAATTAGTTATATATATATATCCAACCTCATAAAACAAGAGAGGGATATATCAATAAATTTCCGTGTGCGATTTGAGTGAAAGTGGCAAAGAGATTCGACCCCAAGGCTTAAGGAAGACCAGGCCTATATATAGAGCATTTGGTTGCTCTACTGCAGGTCTTATCGCTGCAATACTGCAGTTATATTTCGTGTTTTGTTTTGATTCTTGATTTTCTTTTGTATTGCGATTTATAATGAATTAAATACTGTGGTTTATTTTCTTGCTATAACACGGCTCCTTTGGGGAAATTGCTAGCGTCAGTAGTGAATGTTTTTGTGAAATCAGGGCAAATCAAAATTGGGTCGTTCATTATGAGTGTTTTCAATTTTTCGAATGACTTATTGTATTCTTTGTTTCTAATGTCTACTTAAGCTCCTTTTTTTTTTTAAATATTGTCAGAGGTTTTACAATACTTGCAAAATCTGTAATGAACTTACGGTAATATCCGCATAAGCCTATAAAAGATTTAATTTCTTTTGGTGTCTTTGGGAGAGGAAATTTTTCGATTGCTTTAACTTTCTCTTTATTAGGTTGTATGCCTTCTGGACTTATAATATGACCTAAGAAATTTGTTTGCTTTTTTAAAAATTCGCATTTGTCCAATTAAAGTTTAAGATTGGCCTCTTTAAGTTTCTCAAAAACCTTTCTCAGCGAGTCTAGGTGTTCGTTCAGAGATGTTGAATAGATGATCACAACAAGGCAATGCTTGTTAATTAGGTCTTTTAGGACGTAATTCATGCACCGTTGGAAGGTCGCAGGAGCATTTTTTAAGCCAAATGGCATGCGAGTGTACTCATAGTGACCGTGTTTGGTCGAAAACGCTGTTTTTGGTATAGACTTAGGGTCCATTTCGATTTGGTGAAAGCCTTTTGCTAAGTCAATCGTAGTTAAATACTGGCATTTTTCTAATTTGCCTAGTATTTTGTCCATATTAGGAATCGGAAATTTATCATTTATTGTTATTTCATTTAGATTTCGATAGTCCACGACCAACCTGAATTTCGGTTTGCCAGAGGCATCTATCTTTTTGGGTACAATCCATAATGGACTGCAGTAAGGGGAGTCTCTTTCGCGTATAATACCTTGTTTTAACATTTCCTCTATTTGCTTACTTACTTCTGCTTCGTAGGCAAACGGATACGAGTATGGTCTTTTGAAAACTGGGTATTCGTGAACGGTTTTTAAATCATGGCGTACTATACTTGTGAATGTAAGGTTTTCATTTTTGCAATATTGAATGTCACTGTCTGTATTTTTCCTCACTATTCATAGGTTCTAGTCTGTATGTGTGTTCTGAGTCTATGTTGTTGTTCATGGCATAGTTTATTTCTGAT
This sequence comes from Drosophila erecta, assembly GCF_003286155.1. Taxonomy (NCBI): domain Eukaryota; kingdom Metazoa; phylum Arthropoda; class Insecta; order Diptera; family Drosophilidae; genus Drosophila; species Drosophila erecta. Next base: position 663,813 of record NW_020825228.1, on the reverse strand, counting down.
GTAAAGTTGTTTCCTTGTGCATTAAAATTTTTTGAAGAGTTATTATCACATGGATCTAGTTCTTTGTGAATGAATCTTTTTTCGTTAATTATTGTTTCGATCCGAAAGAAGTATATTAAACCGTTATTTTCCATCAGTATTTTTCTTCCTAATAGAATGTCATAATAAGGTGAAAATGAATGAATTTAGAATATTTGTGTTTGTTGAAAAAGACCGGAAGGTCTACATATTTATTTAATTTAGAATAGCCTGTCATTTCGTGGACAGTTATTTGCTTATCTTTCACTTGACGGTTGAAAAAGTTTGGGATCATCATGTTTATTGAAGAGCCAGTATCAACTAGGCATCTATATCTGTGGTTATTAAACATGATCTCTATGTATTGGTGGGATCCGAGGCTGGTATTGGAAAATGTTCAGCTTGATATTGCTGATCTATAAACATTTCTGTCTGAGTACTCTGTAATTGATCTTCGTGGAACCGTTTGTCGTTATTAATGTAGTATTTAGGGTCGTTATCGTAATGAATTTCATTGGTCTGCATACGTGAATTTGAATTAAGTCTTGGCTGCCTATCGGATTTTTTGAAATTGGATCTTCGTATAGACCTTCTTGTTGGGCGGTTGTAGTGACCAACTTAACTTTACACTGCAATAACTCTTCAAAACACCCTCGCCCTAAATTATAGCAGCTTTTGTGTAACCCAAAAAGTGAGAGAATTGTCTTAGACCAATCAGGACAGAATTTGATCGTACGATTGTACAGTTAGGAAAAGAAAAGCTATAACAGCGACCACCAGCATGCAGCTTCCCAGAGCTTAATTCATTATCGGATTAAACCTCGTGGCGAACGCTCACAATTTTTGACGCTGCCCATTTAAACTGCACATACACGCGAAATATAATTTAGTTATATATAATGATGCGTAGATTAAAATTTGGTAGTTTGTAAAAGAGATTTAATGGAACCGGTTACTAAACTGAATTTATATAAATGGAATTATGATTGAAGATATATTGAAAAAGAATGATTTGTGAATAAATAGATTTAATGGTTTGTCGAGTACGTATGTTGAACACTTTCTTAAATATGTGGTAGAGTTATTTTGAACTTGGCCAAGGGACAATGTAAATATTTTAAGTAGAATTGTCATGGTAGGGAGGGTAAAGACTTAGGGAATCATCAACATCCAAAATTCCCAATACTTATCAGAATCTGTAGCTTATCTTCACACGTGTCGGCGTGTATCATTAGTATCAATATAAAGCATTTCTTTTATTAATCGATAGTCCAGTTTTGAATATTGTTTATGAGTAAGACGCACTTATTAAAATGTAGTAGCGTTTCGCACTATCCTAAGCTAAAAGAACCCCGACCTACGGCGAGCTAGACCCGAGCATAGCAAGAGTGCGCATCCCTAGCGAAGGAAGTACAAGGTCCTCTTTATTAGTAAATACCACCCACTATTAAAAGACCAACTAGTTAAAAATATGTTAAAAACATGCGATTTAATTTGAAAGAGAATTGATCGACCAAGTGGAACTGTTTCGAATCCACAGAAGCTCATCACCATACGTTTCTTTACTCAACTTTATTTACAATTTGATTTTTCTGGAATACATTATACTTACACTTCAATAAGTCTATATATTGTCCGATTTTCAAGTAAATAAAAGCATAAGGCAATAGACCAGCTACAATCAACTAACAAATAGAGATACAACTAAGATTCTGATAGAAGTGATCGACATAAAGAAAGACAAACCAAATAATTAGAAAATATCCTAACAACAATTATATGGCAGCCAAGAATAGTGCAGGTAATGCAGTTGAAGTTTCACAAGGCGTTGAAAATAGCTGTGCCATATGTAAAGAAATCTTAGCACCAACCGTTTTGTCAGCAACAACATCGTGCAGGCATAAATTTCATAAAAAGTGCATTTTAAATCACTTAAAAAGTACAAAAACATGTCCAATTTGCAATGCAGATTGCAACGAATCGAAGTTATCTCACTCTAATAACACTCTGTTCGCTGAATTAGATGCTGCAACAGCTGGCACATCCGGCGTAAGCGAATGTCAAGATAATAATGATATTTTCCCATTAAGGAGAAATACCAGATCAGGCAGGATCCGAGGTACACCTCCTAGACGAGGAGTGTCTACAAGAACTACTTACAGAGGAAATTTTGATAGGATCTCAACAGAACCTCCAACGAATTCCAGTATGGCTCTTAGTACTCAACCAGAGTGGATGAACTTTATACAGTTTACTGTTAGCCAACAACAGGCTCAACTTATGGATAACCTTACCTCTTATTTAGGGAAGACTATAGAGACACCTATTAAAAGTCATTTAGAAAACTACAATTATCTCAGCCCACACATACAAATTACACACCTGACAATATCCAACCAAATACAGATTTGAGCAGGAACGATTCCAATCAAAATCGGTATTCTCAGAATTTAGACAATAATGTAGAAGAAAGAGGCGGAAACAGGAGCAATGCAAGCTCATATGTTAGCCCGGAAAAAGTATCAGGAATCATTCAAAAATGGGGATTAAAGTTCGATGATAGCAAAACAAGCATCAGGATAGATGAATTCATTTACAGGATATGCTCACTTACCAAACAAAATCTAGGCAAAAAAATCTGATTATGGACTTCTATGTGACCATTTGTACCTTCTGTTTGCAGGAAAAGCAAGCGATTGGTATTGGAAGTTTCATCGAAACAATCCAAATTTCGATTGGAACACATTTTGTGGCGAATTCAGGAAGAGATTCGAAGATATAGAGACAGATTATGATATTTGGGAGGGAATCCGAAAACGCAAGCAAGGAGAAAATGAAGCATTTGAAGAATTTCCAGGAAACCATGGAACGGTTGATTGACAGACTGCATAATGGAGTTTCCGAAACACAATTAGTTGAGTTATTGGTTAGAAATTCGAAGCCTAGGTTACATCATGAGTTGCTGCATCTTAAAATCCCAAACAGAACACAACTCCGATACGAAGTGCGCAGACATGAACAGTTTTATAACAATCTCATGACTTTAAAGCCGAAACCCTATCGCTCCTGCGTGGCAGAATTAACCACTGAAGAAGAGGAGACAGGCTTAGTAAGAGTAGGTGAAGAGGTAAACCAAATTCAACGTCGAAATGCCACAACTTGTTGGAATTGTGACAAACAAGACCACAGATTTGATGATTGTATAGCTAAAAGAATTATATTTTGTTACGGTTGCGGACTTAAAGAATAATACAAGTCGACTTGTCCAAACTGTAATCCGGGAAACCGACAAAAGCATGTTTCTCTGAGCAACAAGAAACATCCGTAGATTCAGAAGTTGCAAAGTCAAAGTCAACCACTGAAGCCCGTGAATTTCAAGAGATAGAACCTTTAGGTCAGCTTGATATTCCTTTTTCCTTTATACCCTTACATATAAGAATTCAAAATTACAATAATAGGCGTTGAGAAATATTTGGTAAAGTAGGGACTTATTTAAAACCCAGACGATCCACTAGCCGATTGAGAGAATTTTGGAAGAAGGTTCGTCGTGACCGACAGAAACTTATTTCCGCTATAGTACTTAGCTCTCACCAAAGACTCTATACGGATATTAATATAGAGGGTCAAACTTATAAGGCTTTATTAGATTCTGGAGCAACAATAAGTTGTGTAGGCGGATTAGCTGCTCAGAACTTCCTTAAACACAACAACGTAAAAAAATGTTCTGGCGAAATTCGCGCTGCGAACGGAACAAAAAGCAAAGTAGTGTCAAAACTTATAACTTCCATTAAGTATGGAGATACGATAGACAATCATGAATTATTTATAATACCAGAACTTCAACAGGATGTATATTTAGGCATTGATTTTTGGAAAAAGTTTGGATTACTAAATAAAATTACGAGCAATCCGACCATTGCTGAATTAGACATCGGTACTTTGGATGATGATGAAGATTCTCCAAAATATCATGAGCTGAACGAAGGCTGGAGACAGTAATAAAAATATTTCCATCCTTTGCTTCCGAAGGTTTATGTCGTACTACCTTGTCCACACATAGCATTGATGTAGGAAATACGAGTCCTATTGCGTATTAGTAAAGAAAGGAGACAAGAACCGTCTATGTCTTGATTCTAGAGAGTTAAACAAGGTTACTCAGCGGGACGCATATCCTCTACCTCATATAGACGGCATCTTAAGCCGGTTACCACCAGCTAAATTCATAAGTGGTATCGACATGAAGCATGCATATTGGCAGATACCGCTCGACGAAAATTCTAAGCAATACACTGCGTTTACAATACCGAATAGACCGCTATATCAGTATAAAATGATGCCCTTTGGTCTATGTAACGCGGCCCAAACTCTTTGTCGTCTTATGGATCGAGTCATTCCAGGTCATCTTAGGAATAGAGTATTTGTTTATCTTGACGACATTAGGTTTGTCTGAGGATTTTGAATGCCATATGCTCTTACTACAAGAGATAGCTTTATGCTTACATAAAGCAAATCTCACTATCAATGTCAGCAAATCTAAATTTTGTATGAAGGAGATCATATATATCGGTTTTATAATTGGGAATTGTAGTGACCAACGTAACTTTACACTGCAATAACTCTTCAAGACACCCTCGCCCTAAATTATAGCAGCTTTTGTATAAAACAAAAAGCGAGAGAATTGTCTTAGACCAATCAGGACAGAATATGATCGAAACGATTATACAGTTAGGAAAAGAAAAGCTATAACAGCGACCACCAGCATGCAGCTTCCCAGAGCTTGATTCATTATCGGATTAAACTTCGTGGCGAACGCTCACAATTTTTGACGCTGCCCATTTAAACTGCATATACACGTGAAATATAATTAGTTATATATATATATCCAATCTCATAAAACAAGAGAGGGATATATCAATAAATTTCCGTGTGCGATTTGAGTGAAAGTGGCAAAGAGATTCGACCCCAAGGCTTAAGGAAGACCAGGCCTATATATAGAGCATTTGGTTGCTCTACAGCCGACAATGTATTTTACAAATGTATTCTTTCGGCCCAGCAAACCGTTTACGGAGCATTAACATAAGTCTTTTAAGTTCTACTTAGCTTTATATGTCAAGCTTACCGGATCATTAAGTTTTTACCGTTAAGCGGTTGGTGTCTTGGGAGAATGTTGTTTATGAGGCTTTTGAAGAGTGAAGCTTTCCAAAAGATCGTCTTTAGCTGTTTATATGAAGAGTGAATATGTCACTCCCCCACCTTTTAGATATAAGCTTGTCCTCAAGCGATTATTTCTGAATATAATTGTGTTACTGGATTTTCAATTTCCGCTATTTCTGTTTTTGATTCTGTTTCTTTTTCGATATTTTTGTTAGCGGTTTGTAGTGACCAACTTAACTTTACACTGCAATAACTCTTCAAGACACCCTCGCCCTAAATTATAGCAGCTTTTGTGTAAAAGAAAAAGCGAGAGAATTGTCTTAGACCAATCAGAACAGAATATGATCGTACGATTATACAGTTAGGGAAAGAAAAGCTGTAACAGCGACCACCAGCATGCAGCTTCCCCAGAGCTTAGATCATTATCGGATAAATCTTCGTGGCGAACGCTCATACATTTTTGACGCTGCCCATTTAACTTCACATACACGTGGAAATATAATTAGTTATATATATATCCAATCTCATAAAACAAGAGTTGGTATATTTCAATAAATTTCCGTGTTCGATTCGTGTGAAAGTGGCAACGAGATTCGACCCCAAGGCGCAAGGAAGGCCCGGTCTATATAAGAGCATTTGATTGCTCTACAGCCGACTACCCCCCGTCTCGTCGACCCCCGCATCAGCTCATGGTTTAAACCCCCGTCGCTCCAAGAAGAGGCCACGAGGCGACATAACCTTCAGCATCAAATTACGCAACCAGCCACCTGCCGAATGATAACCAAATGTATTGGAAGGCTAGAGCTCGTCCAGATTATTCAACTATGCAGAAGTTTAGACGACCGGAGCAGATTTAATTACATTTGAACATCATCATCGTCACGCAGTGAAGATCATCTCCTATGACCAACGGAGGTCCAACTTTGTGATTTCGTCTTATCGCAGCGCAGCGTAGCAGCCAGCGGTTTACTAAGGTCTTATCGCTGCAATACTGCAGTTATATTTCGTGTTTTGTTTTGGTTCTCGATTTTCTTTTGTATTGCGATTTATAATGAATTAAATACTCGCAGATTGACGGAACTTTTGGCATTTGAATAGGAATTTAAATTAGAACCTTTAAAGTTTGACCTACAGCTCGACAATGTCAACGTGAACTTGGGCCCAACTTTACGCACATCATGGAGTGGATATTTAAGGTCGTGAGTACTACAACAACAATGATAAATACCTTATTATGAATTACCTATATTAAAATTCTAACAAAATGCCACTCGAACGTCTAATTAAAATAATATCTGCATTTGAGTAAAGATTATATAATTATATTTGCTAATTTTATATCCAATTACTTATATATATTTGCTTTATACTTTACTTTTATATACTTTATTTTACTTACGGAATATAAACGAAAATGAAGAGTTAGAGAATGACTAGGATAATTATGCGTAGATAAAAAAATATTGTTAGTTTGTAAAAGAGATTTAATGAAACCGTTTACTAAACTGAATCTATATAAATGGAATTATGATTGAAGATATATTGAAAAATAATGAATTGTGAATAAATAGATTTAATGGTTTGTCGAGTACTTATGTTGAACACTTTCTTAAATATGTGGTAGAGTTATTTTGAACTTGGCCAAGGGACAATGTAAATATTTTAAGTAGCATTGTCATGGTAGGGAGGGTAAAGACTTAGGGAATCATTAACATCCAAAATTCCCAATACTTATCAGAATCTTCAGCTTATCTACACACGGTCGGCGTGTATCATTAATATCAATATAAAGCCATTTCTTTTGTTAATCGATAATCCACTTTTGAATATTGTTTATGAGTAAGACGCACTTATTAAAATGTAGTAGCGTTTCGTACTATCCTAAGCTAAAAGAACCCCGACCTACGGCGAGCTAGACCCGAGCATAGCAAGAGTGCGCATCCCTAGCGAAGGAAGTACAAGGTCCTCTTTATTAGTAATTATCACCCACTATTAAAAGACCCACTAGTTAAAAATCTATCGAACTACGTACACTTTTGGCGCCCGAACGTGTGGGGCCCGAGAAAATACACTACACATTTTTTGAAGCCCTACGAGTGGAGCTAGACAAGTACTATACATTTTCGGCTCAGATGTGAAGCTCGAAAAGTCCTTAACTTGTCATAGCACACTAAGCTCTAAAGTAATCCATCCACAGTTAAAACACAATATAACTAATTCCAATAAATTAACATATTGGATTGAGAGTATCTATTTGGAAGGGATAGTAAAACTTAGGAACATGCGATTCAATTTGAAAGAGAATTGATCGACCAAGTGGAACTGTTTCGAATCCACAGGAGCTCATCACCATACGTTTCTTTACTCAACTTTATTTACAATTTGATTTTTCTGGAATACATTATACTTACACTTCAATAAGTCCGTATATTGTCCGATTTTCAAGTAAATAAAAGCATGAGGCAATAGACCAGCTACAATCCACTAACAAATAGAGATACAACTAAGATTCTGATAGAAGTGATCGACATAAAGAAAGACAAACCAAATAATTACAACATATCTTAACAACAATATTATGGCAGCCAAGAATAGTGCAGGTAATGCAGTTGAAGTTTCACAAGGCGTTGAAAATAGCTGTGCCATATGTAAAGAAATCTTAGCACCAACCCTTTTGTCAGCAACAACATCGTGCAGGCACACATTTCATAAAAAGTGCATTATAAACCACTTAAAAAGTACACAAACATGTCCAATTTGCAATGCAGATTGCAACGAATCGAATTTATCTCACTCTAATAACACTCTGTTCGCTGAATTAGATGCTGCAACAGCTGGCACATCCGGCGTAAGCGAATGTCAAGATAATAATGATATTTTCCCATTAAGGAGAAATACCAGATCAGGCAGGATCCGAGGTACACCTCCTAGACGAGGAGTGTCTACCAGAAATACTTACAGAGGAAATTTGGATAGGATCTTAACAGAACCTCCAACGAATTCCAGTATGGCTCTTAGTACTCAACCAGAGTTGATGAACTTTATACAGTTTACTGTTAGCCAACAACAGGCTCAACTCATGGATAACCTTACTTTCTGACATTTGGACAAAATATGATCCTTAACGGCAAGGACTATAGTCTCCTGCGTTCTCTAAATATGTTAGCGGACGACACTCGGTTATCTAAACCGGAGGCTTTAGAACTGCAGAGACGGCAAGCTAAACTGAACCTAAACCGATCACATGAAGAAAACGCGAATAGATACAACCTACGCACACGACAGATAGAATTTAAAAACGGCGATTTCGTTTATGCTAGAAACTTTACACAAAGTAATGCAGTAAAGAAATTCAGTAGTAAATTGGCACCCGTATTTATACCAGCTAAAGTTTATAAGAAACGTAGCTCGTACTACTATGAATTAGAGGATGAGAGAGGAAAGAAATTAGGAGTATTCCATTTGAAGGATATACAAGCTAGAAAACAAGGAGTTTCTTCAGATAAGGCTTCCTTGAAATAGTCTCGTTACCCTTATCTGTGGTGTAGTGACCAACTTAACTTTACACTGCAATAACTCTTCAAGACACCCTCGCCCTAAATTATAGCAGCTTTTGTGTAAAAGAAAAAGCGAGAGAATTGTCTTAGACCAATCAGAACAGAATATGATCGTACGATTATACAGTTAGGGAAAGAAAAGCTGTAACAGCGACCACCAGCATGCAGCTTCCCCAGAGCTTAGATCATTATCGGATAAATCTTCGTGGCGAACGCTCATACATTTTTGACGCTGCCCATTTAACTTCACATACACGTGGAAATATAATTAGTTATATATATATCCAATCTCATAAAACAAGAGTTGGTATATTTCAATAAATTTCCGTGTTCGATTCGTGTGAAAGTGGCAACGAGATTCGACCCCAAGGCGCAAGGAAGGCCCGGTCTATATAAGAGCATTTGATTGCTCTACAGCCGACTACCCCCCGTCTCGTCGACCCCCGCATCAGCTCATGGTTTAAACCCCCGTCGCTCCAAGAAGAGGCCACGAGGCGACATAACCTTCAGCATCAAATTACGCAACCAGCCACCTGCCGAATGATAACCAAATGTATTGGAAGGCTAGAGCTCGTCCAGATTATTCAACTATGCAGAAGTTTAGACGACCGGAGCAGATTTAATTACATTTGAACATCATCATCGTCACGCAGTGAAGATCATCTCCTATGACCAACGGAGGTCCAACTTTGTGATTTCGTCTTATCGCAGCGCAGCGTAGCAGCCAGCGGTTTACTAAGGTCTTATCGCTGCAATACTGCAGTTATATTTCGTGTTTTGTTTTGGTTCTCGATTTTCTTTTGTATTGCGATTTATAATGAATTAAATACTCGCAGATTGACGGAACTTTTGGCATTTGAATAGGAATTTAAATTAGAACCTTTAAAGTTTGACCTACAGCTCGACAATGTCAACGTGAACTTGGGCCCAACTTTACGCACATCATGGAGTGGATATTTAAGGTCGTGAGTACTACAACAACAATGATAAATACCTTATTATGAATTACCTATATTAAAATTCTAACAAAATGCCACTCGAACGTCTAATTAAAATAATATCTGCATTTGAGTAAAGATTATATAATTATATTTGCTAATTTTATATCCAATTACTTATATATATTTGCTTTATACTTTACTTTTATATACTTTATTTTACTTACGGAATATAAACGAAAATGAAGAGTTAGAGAATGACTAGGATAATTATGCGTAGATAAAAAAATATTGTTAGTTTGTAAAAGAGATTTAATGAAACCGTTTACTAAACTGAATCTATATAAATGGAATTATGATTGAAGATATATTGAAAAATAATGAATTGTGAATAAATAGATTTAATGGTTTGTCGAGTACTTATGTTGAACACTTTCTTAAATATGTGGTAGAGTTATTTTGAACTTGGCCAAGGGACAATGTAAATATTTTAAGTAGCATTGTCATGGTAGGGAGGGTAAAGACTTAGGGAATCATTAACATCCAAAATTCCCAATACTTATCAGAATCTTCAGCTTATCTACACACGGTCGGCGTGTATCATTAATATCAATATAAAGCCATTTCTTTTGTTAATCGATAATCCACTTTTGAATATTGTTTATGAGTAAGACGCACTTATTAAAATGTAGTAGCGTTTCGTACTATCCTAAGCTAAAAGAACCCCGACCTACGGCGAGCTAGACCCGAGCATAGCAAGAGTGCGCATCCCTAGCGAAGGAAGTACAAGGTCCTCTTTATTAGTAATTATCACCCACTATTAAAAGACCCACTAGTTAAAAATCTATCGAACTACGTACACTACAGGTTTTACTTGGTTTTAGGTAAGAGATAAAAATTTTGTGTGCCGCTGTTGTACATTTTATATAAAAGTAAAATATGTAAAATAAAACTAAAACAGATATGAAGATTATTAGTATGTTTCTGTAAATTGTGTTATTCTTATTGTTTAACAAAATCATTTCTTTAATTTCTATGTGTGACATTGGTTTGACTTTGGTTACATTGTGTTCAATAAATATTACATTTGTGTATCACACTTAAACTTTACTCACTCTGTTCATATGTTCATTTTTGTTCATTGATTGGTCCTTCCAGGATATAATTGTCGTACTGGATTTTCAATTGCAACTATTTCTGTTTTTGATTCTTTCTTTTTCGATATTTTTGTTAGCGGTTTTACTTGGTATTGGGTAAGAGATAATAATTTGGTGTGGCGCTGTTTTACATTTCATATCAAAGTAAAATATGTAAATTAAAACTAAAACAGATATGAAGATTATTAGTATGTTTCTGGAAATTGTGTTATTCTTATTGTTTAACAAAATCATATGTTCAATTTCTGTGTGACATTGTGTAGGGACCAACTTAACTTTACACTGCAAAAACTCTTCAAGACACCCTCGCCCTAAATTATAGCAGCTTTTGTGTAAAACAAAAAGCGAGAGAATTGTCTTAGACCAATCAGAACAGAATATGATCGTACGATTATACAGTTAGGGAAAGAAAAGCTGTAACAGCGACCACCAGCATGCAGCTTCCCCAGAGCTTAGATCATTATCGGATAAATCTTCGTGGCGAACGCTCATACATTTTTGACGCTGCCCATTTAACTTCACATACACGTGGAAATATAATTTAGTTATATATATCCAATCTCATAAAACAAGAGTTGGTATATTTCAATAAATTTCCGTGTTCGATTTGTGTGTGAAAGTGGCAACGAGATTCGACCCCAAGGCCGAACTTTTGGCATTTGAATAGGAATTTAACTTAGAACCTTTAAAGTTTGACCTACAGCTCGACAATGTCAACGTGAACTTGGGCCCAACTTTACGCACATCATGGAGTGGATATTTAAGGTCGTGAGTACTACAACAACAATGATATAAACCTTATTATGAATTACCTATATTAAATTCTAACAAAATGCCACTCGAACGTCTAATTAAAATAATATCTGCATTTGACTAAAGATTATGTAACTATGTTTGCTAATTTTATATTCAATTCCTTATATATATTTGCTTTATACTTTACTTTTATATATTTTATTTTACTTACGGAATATAAACAAAAATGAAGAGTTAGAGAACGACTAGGATAATTATGCGTAGATAAAAAATATTGTTAGTTTGTAAAAGAGATTTAATGAAACCGTTTATTAAACTGAATTTATATAAATGGAATTATGATTGAAGATATATTGAAAAATAATGAATTGTGAATAAATAGATTTAATGGTTTGTCGAGTACTTATGTTAAACACTTTCTTAAATATGAGGTAGAGTTATTTTGAACTTGGCCAAGGGACAATGTAAATATTTTAAGTAGCATTGTCATGGTAGGGAGGGTAAAGACTTAGGGAATCATTAACATCCAAAATTCCCAATACTTATCAGAATCTGTAGCTTATCTTCACACGTGTCGGCGTGTATCATTAATATCAATATAAAGCCATTTCTTTTATTAATCGGTAGTCCAGTTTTGAATATTGTTTATGAGTAAGACGCACTTATTAAAATGTAGTAGCGTTTCGTACTATCCTAAGCTAAAAGAACCCCGACCTACGGCGAGCTAGACCCGAGCATAGCAAGAGTGCGCATCCCTATCGAAGGAAGTACAAGGTCCTCTTTATTAGTAATCACCCACTATTAAAAGACCCACTAGTTAAAAATCTATCGAACTACGTACACTACACATTTTTGGCGCCCGAACGTGTGGGGCTCGAGAAAATACACTACACATTTTTGAAGCCCAACGAGTGGAGCACGACAAGTACTATACATTTTCGGCTCAGATGTGAAGCTCGAAAAGTCCGTAACTTGTTATAGCACACTAAGCTCTAAAGTAATCCATCCACAGTTAAAACACAATATAACTAATTCCAATAAATTAACATATTGGATTGAGAGTATCTATTTGGAAGGGATAGTAAAACTTAGGAACATGCGATTCAATTTGAAAGAGAATTGATCGACCAAGTGGAACTGTTTCGAATCCACAGGAGCTCATCACCATACGTTTCTTTACTCAACTTTATTTACAATTTGATTTTTTCTGGAATACATTATACTTACACTTCAATAAGTCCGTATATTGTCCGATTTTCAAGTAAATAAAAGCATGAGGCAATAGACCAGCTACAATCCACTAACAAATAGAGATACAACTAAGATTCTGATAGAAGTGATCGACATAAAGAAAGACAAACCAAATAATTACAACATATCTTAACAACAACAATATGGCAGCGAAGAATAGTGCAGGTAATGCAGTTGAAGTTTCACAAGGCGTTGAAAATAGCTGTGTCATATGTAAAGAAATCTTAGCACCAACCGTTTTGTCAGCAACAACATCGTGCAGGCATACATTTCATAAAAAGTGCATTATAAACCACTTAAAAAGCACACAAACATGTCCAATTTGCAATGCAGATTGCAACGAATCGAATTTATCTCACTCTAATAACACTCTGTTCGCTGAATTAGATGCTGCAACAGCTGGCACATCCGGCGTAAGCGAATGTCAAGATAATAATGATATTTTCCCATTAAGGAGAAATACCAGATCAGGCAGGATCCGAGGTACACCTCCTAGACGAGGAGTGTCTACCAGAAATACTTACAGAGGAAATTTGGATAGGATCTTAACAGAACCTCCAACGAATTCCAGTATGGCTCTTAGTACTCAACCAGAGTTGATGAACTTTATACAGTTTACTGTTAGCCAACAACAGGCTCAACTCATGGATAACCTTACCTCTTATTTAGGGAAGACTATAGAGACATCTATTAAAAGTCATTTAGACAACTTACAATTATCTCAGCCCACACAGACAAATTACACACCTGACAATGTCCAACCAAATACAGATTTGAGCAGGAACAATTCCAATCAAAATCGGTATTCTCAGAATTTAGACAACAATGTAGAAGAAAGAGGCGGAACCAGGAGCAATGCAAGCTCATATGTTAGCCCGGAAAAAGTATCAGGAATCATTCAAAAATGGGGATTAAAGTTCGACGGTAGCAAAACAAGCATCAGGATAGATAAATTCATTTACAGGATATGCTCACTCACCAAACAAAATCTAGGTAATGATTATAGACTTTTATGCGACCATTTGTACCTTCTGTTTGCCGGAAAAGCAAGCGATTGGTATTGGAAGTTTCATCGAAACAATCCAAATTTCGATTGGAACACATTTTGTGGCGAATTTAGGAAGAGATTCGAAGATATAGAGACAGATTATGATATTTGGGAGGGAATCCGAAAACGCAAGCAAGGAGAAAATGAAGCATTTGAAGATTTCCAGGAAACCATGGAACGGTTGATTGACAGACTGAAAAATGGAGTTTCCGAAACACAATTAGTTGAGTTATTGGTTAGAAATTCGAAGCCTAGCTTACATCATGAGTTGTTGCATCTTAAAATCCCAAACAGAACACAACTCCGATACGAAGTGCGCAGGCATGAACAGTTTTATAACAATCTCAGGACGTTTAAGCCGAAACCTTATCGCTCCTGCGTGGCAGAATTAACCACCGAAGAAGAAGAAACAGGTTTAGTAAGAGTAGGTGAAGAAGTAAACCAAATTCAACGTCGGAACACCACAACTTGTTGGAATTGTGACAAACAAGGCCACAGATTTGATGATTGTATGTCTAAAAGAATTATATTTTGTAGCGGACTTAAAGAAAAGTACAAGCCGACTTGTCCAAACTGTAATCCGGGAAACCGACAAAAGGATGTTTCTCTGAGCAACAAGATACATCCGTAGATTCAGAAGTTGCTAAGTCAAAGTCAACCACTGAAGCCCGTGAATTTCAGGAGATAAAACCTTTAGGTCAGCCTGATATTCATTTTTCTTTTATACCCTTACACATAAGAATTCAAAATTACAATAATAAGCGTAGAGAAATATTTAGTAAAGTAGATAGTATAGGAATTCATTTAAAACCCAGACGATCTACTATCCGATTGAGAGAATTTTGGAAGAAGGTTCGTCGTGACCGACAGAAACTTATTTCCGCGATAGTACTTAGCTCTGACCAAAGACTCTATACAGATATCAATATAGAGGGTCAAACTTACAAGGCTTTATTAGATTCTGGAGCAACAATAAGTTGTGTAGGCGGATTAGCTGCACAGAACTTCCTTAAACACAACAACGTAAAAAAATGTTCTGGCGAAATTCGCGCTGCGAACGGAACAAAAAGCAAAGTAGTGTCAAAACTTATAACTTCCATTAAGTATGGAGATACCATAGATAATCTTGAATTATTTATAATACCGGAACTTCAACATTATGTATATTTAGGCATTGATTTTTGGCAAAAGTTCGGATTATTAAATAAAATTACAAGCAATCCGACTATTGCTGAATTAGACATCGGTACTTTGGATGATGATGAAGATTCTCCAAAATATCATGAGCTGAACGAAAGAGAAAGACTTCGGCTGGAGACAGTAATAAAAACATTTCCATCCTTTGCTTCCGAAGGTTTAGGTCGTACTACCTTGTCCACACATAGCATTGATGTAGGAAATGCGAGTCCTGTTAAACAACGGCATTGGCCAGTTTCACCTGCCATTGAAAAGCTGATGTTCGCTGAAGTAGATAACATGCTAGCCTTAGATGTTATCGAAGAGTCAACTAGCGCTTGGAGCAGTAATTGCGTGTTAGTAAAGAAAGGAGACAAGTACCGTCTATGTCTTGATTCTAGAGAGGTAAACAAGGTTACTCAGCGAGACGCATATCCTCTACCTCATATAGACGGCATCTTAAGCCGGTTACCACCAGCTAAATTCATAAGTGTTATCGACATGAAGCATGCATATTGGCAGATACCGCTCGACGAAAATTCTAAGCAATACACTGCGTTTACAATACCGAATAGACCGCTATATCAGTATAAAATGATGCCCTTTGGTCTCTGTAACGCGGCCCAAACTCTTTGTCGTCTTATGGATCGAGTCATTCCAGCTCATCTTAGGAATAGAGTATTTGTTTATCTTGACGACTTATTAGTTTTGTCTGAGGATTTTGAATCCCATATGCTTTTACTACAGGAGATAGCTTTATGCTTACGTAAAGCAAATCTCACTATCAATGTCAGCAAATCCAAATTTTGTATGAAGGAGATCATATATCTCGGTTTTATAATTGGGAATGGACAAATAGAACCAATCCAGATAAAGTTAAAGCGATAGTAGAATTTCCACAACCAACTTCGATTAAGCAGTTACTCAGTAACAGTGAGCAGTAAGAGGCTCAAACCGCTTTTGAAAACTTGAAATCATGTCTTACTGCTTCACCAATTCTCATAACACCAGATTTTTCTAAGCAATTCATTTTGTTGTGTGACGCCAGCTCTTTTGGTGTTGGTTGCGTACTAGCTCAGGAACGAGATGGAGTAGAACTTCCGATTTCGTATATGTCCGAAAAATTGTCCAAAGCACAACGTAACTATTCAGTTTCCGAATTAGAATGCCTTGCCGTTATAAAAGGAATTAAAAAATTCCGCGCATATATTGAAGGACAGGATTTCTTAGTCATAACAGACCATGCAGCCCTTCAATGGCTAATGCGGCAGAAGGATTTATCAGGAAGGTTAGCTCGATGGTCAATGAAGTTGAGAGCGTTTACGTTCACTATAAAACATCGTAGCGGTTCTCAGAACGTCGTTGCAGACGCCTTATCCAGACAGAACGACCCAGCCATCGATGAATTTTGTCAAAATGGACCCATAGTTGACGTAGATTCCCCACATTTCAAATCCACTGAATACTTGGACTTAATTAAGACAATATCTAACAATCAATCAAGATTTCCCGATCTACAAATCAGGGATGGATATATTTACAAAAGAACTACTTTTGTATCAGATGATATAAAACAAGAAAATCCATGGAAACTATGGATACCTTCAGCTTTAGTACCCGATATATTGTTTCAGGCTCATGATGCACCAAGTTCATCTCATTGTGGCCTGAGTAAAACTGTAGAAAAACTAAAAAGATATTTGTTTTGGCCTTGCATGGTTACGCAAATACGCAACTATATATCTAATTGTGTAATTTGTCGTACCACGAAAAGTCCAAACACGGTTCTAAAACCGCCAATGGGTAAACCGTTAACCTCAGACAGGCCATTCCAAAAATTATATATTGACCTCTTAGGTCCATACCCTCGCACAAAAAAAGGTCACATAGGTTTGTTGATTGTCGTTGACCATAACACCCGTTTCCACTTTTTGTTACCTCTTAAGAAGTTCACCGCTCCTAAAATCTGTGACTACTTAAAGGGTGCTATATTCTATACGTTTGGCGTTCCAGAAGTAATACTTTCTGATAACGGAAGTCAGTTCAAGTCAAGCTATTTCCAAGCTTTCCTTACTAGTTTTGGCGTACAGCAAAAACTTACAGCCATATATTCTCCACAGGCGAACGCGAGTGAAAGACTTAACAGATCGGTATTAGCCGCTGTAAGAGCTTATATAGGGAAAGATCACACAAATTGGGATGACAACTTAGACGCTATTAGCGGATCTTTAAGAGCATCGTTGCATAGAAGCACAGGTTCGTCACCTTACTTTCTGACATTTGGACAAAATATGATCCTTAACGGTAAGGACTATAGTCTCCTGCGTTCTCTAAATATGTTAACGGACGACACTCGGTTATCTAAACCGGAGGCTTTAGAACTGCAGAGACGGCAAGCTAAACTGAACCTAAACCGATCACATGAAGAAAACGCGAATAGATACAACCTACGCACACGGCAGATAGAATTTAAAAACGGCGATTTCGTTTATGCTAGAAAGTAATGCCGTAAAGAAATTCAGTAGTAAATTGGCACCCGTATTTATACCAGCTAAAGTTTATAAGAAACGTAGCTCGTACTACTATGAATTAGAGGATGAGAGAGGAAAGAAATTAGGAGTATTCCATTTGAAGGATATACAAGCTAGAAAACAAGGAGTTTCTTCAGATAAGGCTTCCTTGAAATAGTCTCGTTACCCTTATCTGTGGTGTAGGGACCAACTTAACTTTACACTGCAAAAACTCTTCAAGACACCCTCGCCCTAAATTATAGCAGCTTTTGTGTAAAACAAAAAGCGAGAGAATTGTCTTAGACCAATCAGAACAGAATATGATCGTACGATTATACAGTTAGGGAAAGAAAAGCTGTAACAGCGACCACCAGCATGCAGCTTCCCCAGAGCTTAGATCATTATCGGATAAATCTTCGTGGCGAACGCTCATACATTTTTGACGCTGCCCATTTAACTTCACATACACGTGGAAATATAATTTAGTTATATATATCCAATCTCATAAAACAAGAGTTGGTATATTTCAATTAATTTCCGTGTTCGATTTGTGTGTGAAAGTGGCAACGAGATTCGACCCCAAGGCGTAAGGAAGACCAGGCCTATATATAAGAGCATGTGATTGCTCTACAGCCGACTACCCCCCCCCGTCTCGTCGACCCCCGCATCAGCTTATGGTTTAAACCCCGTCGCTCCAAGAAGAGGCCACGAGGCGACATAACCTTCAGCCAACAAGTTACGCAACCAGCCACCTGCCGAATGATAACCAAATATATTGGAAGGCTAGAGCTCATCCAGATTATTCAACTATGCAGAAGTTTAGACGACCGGAGCAGATTTAATTATATTTGAACATCATCATCGTCACGCAGTGAAGATCATCTCCTATGACCAACGGAGGTTCAACTTTGTGATTTCGTCTTATCGCAGCGCAGCGTAGCAGCCAGCGGTTTCCTAAGGTCTTATCGCTGCAATACTGCAGTTATATTTTGTGTTTTGTTTTGATTCTCGATTTTCTTTTGTATTGCGATTTATAATGAATACTCGCAGATTGACGGAACTTTTGGCATTTGAATAGGAATTTAACTTAGAACCTTTAAAGTTTGACCTACAGCTCGACAATGTCAACGTGAACTTGGGCCCAACTTTACGCACATCATGGAGTGGATATTTAAGGTCGTGAGTACTACAACAACAATGATATAAACCTTATTATGAATTACCTATATTAAATTCTAACAAAATGCCACTCGAACGTCTAATTAAAATAATATCTGCATTTGACTAAAGATTATGTAACTATGTTTGCTAATTTTATATTCAATTACTTATATATATTTGCTTTATACTTTACTTTTATATATTTTATTTTACTTACGGAATATAAACAAAAATGAAGAGTTAGAGAACGACTAGGATAATTATGCGTAGATAAAAAATATTGTTAGTTTGTAAAAGAGATTTAATGAAACCGTTTATTAAACTGAATTTATATAAATGGAATTATGATTGAAGATATATTGAAAAATAATGAATTGTGAATAAATAGATTTAATGGTTTGTCGAGTACTTATGTTGAACACTTTCTTAAATATGTGGTAGAGTTATTTTGAACTTGGCCAAGGGACAATGTAAATATTTTAAGTAGCATTGTCATGGTAGGGAGGGTAAAGACTTAGGGAATCATTAACATCCAAAACTCCCAATACTTATCAGAATCTGTAGCTTATCTTCACACGTGTCGGCGTGTATCATTAATATCAATATAAAGCCATTTCTTTTATTAATCGGTAGTCCAGTTTTGAATATTGTTTATGAGTAAGACGCACTTATTAAAATGTAGTAGCGTTTCGTACTATCCTAAGCTAAAAGAACCCCGACCTACGGCGAGCTAGACCCGAGCATAGCAAGAGTGCGCATCCCTAGCGAAGGAAGTACAAGGTCCTCTTTATTAGTAATTATCACCCACTATTATAAGACCCACTAGTTAAAAATCTATCGAACTACGTACACTACAATTGGTTCGACTTTGGTTGCATTGCGTTCATTAAATATTACATTTGTGTATTGTTGGATATTATTAGATATTGTAATTGATTTTAATTGTCCTGTGCAGTTGGATATTTTTAAAATTTTATTA
The DNA here is from genome assembly GCF_003286155.1 of Drosophila erecta. NCBI lineage: Eukaryota > Metazoa > Arthropoda > Insecta > Diptera > Drosophilidae > Drosophila > Drosophila erecta. The sequence continues at coordinate 644,108 of NW_020825228.1, read as the reverse complement.
TTTTCAATATAAATCTCTTGTGTAACGAATTGTGATAAAGTTTTTCTCTTGTCATATTCCAGGTTATAAGAATATTTCGTTAATACATTAAATATAGGATTATTTACGATATTTTTGAAAAGTACAAGTTGGTGTTTCGTGTTTTATTATGTTACCTATGCTCTTTGACAATATACTTTGTTAGTGTATTTAGTACATAGTTGTTTGTTATGTCAGTAGAATTTGCCTTCAATATTTTCCTTAATAATTTGGACATTATTGTCGGGGTAAGGTGCTATTATGAAAGTTGGTTTTTCAATTGTATTCATAGTAATATAGGACATTAGGAATATTTCATTAGTAGCTACGTTATACCAGGCAGAAGTTTTTATGCTTATCAGATTTTAGTAATTAACGTTTCCAATATTGTCATGTTGTAGTAGTTTAGGATTAAATAATCCTAGTCGTGTTAGTTGTGAACCCATTTCAATGACCTCGATATATTCGGTAAAATGTTCAATGTTAAATATTAATAGATTAATTTTTTGTTCTTTATTCAAAGAATCAGACTGGGTGTTAATTATTTCTAATTCTAATTATTCTAATTCATTATTACAACTGTCAATAACGTGTTCCATTTTCTCGGTTAAATATTTAATTTGTGTAACGTTTTTAAGCTCTTGACATTGTTTGATTATACTATTAAATGTTTCTTCTACTTCTGTAATATTTATTGTGAGACAGTGATGCATAAAGGTGATAGGTATTTGTTTTGTTCCAGTGTTCGAGTGTTTCTGCTGTAGTTTGTGTCGCAGTACAAGTTATTATGGTGATTATGAGTCCGATGCTTGGGAGGAGTCGGTTTGCTGCAAGTATTTGCTGTCATTACCTTTCTTTTCTTTTTAAATTTGCTTTTATAATTAATAACGTTTTTCCTCTATTATTTTCGTTATAATGTTTTTCGTCTAATTCTGGTTTATGAAGGCGTTCTATGTCTGCTATTCCTGTTTTACTGGTGGTAATATCTATTTGTATGTGTTCGTTGTTTTAGCTAAATTTTTAAAGAAGTGCTTATAAACGCGGAGTGTTTGTCTGCTTTAATTTTCTTTGGTTTTCCCATGTCGTTAAAAATTCTAGTAAGGGCTCGTTTTGCCTCTAACCAATCTCTACTGTTTGTTTTAATAAGTGAAGCGAATTTTGAATATACGTCTATACAAGATAAATAAAACGTTCGTTGTCATTAGCATAAAAACCAATAACATAAATTTCTCGTGGGTTATTTGTCTCTGGAGTTATTTCGAAAACTAGTTTTGTTGGTCTATGTTCTGACTTTGCAAGGTTACAGATTTCCCAATCATTGATAATGTCTTGAATTAATTTATTATAATCGAGAAATGTTATTATATAAGAAGTATTTAATGAGGATATCTGTTGCCTTTGTCAGGGTCATATCAGTGTATTTGATGGTCGGTTTTGTTTTGGAAAAGTATTTCGTTGTCTCTACTTGCTCTCCGGTATCTTTAATAAGTTCAATTTGTCTTTCAAAATAGTTGATTCGTTTTTCTGTAATTCCAATGTAGGTTTCGTTGCTTTCTGAAGAACTGTGTCTTGCGGCTGCTGTTGAAATATTTTCTTCTTCGCCTACCATGTTGTAGTTTCCTTAATATTATTTAGCCAAACAAGTAGTTTGTGATCGCTCAAAATCTCAAAGGGGACTCCATATAGATATGGGCGGAAATATTTGGTTGCCCAAACGATTGCTAGTAGTTAATTTTCAATAGTGCTATAATTTTGTTTATGATCATTTAATGTTCTTCTTGCAAGGCTTAGTGGTTTATTTTCTTGCTATAACACGGCTCCTTTGGGGAAATTGCTATCGTCAGTAGTGAATGTTTTTGTGAAATCAGGGCAAATCAAAATTGGGTCGTTCATTATAAGTGTTTTCAATTTTTCGAATGACTTATTGTATTATTTGTTTCTAATGTCTACTTAAGCTCCTTTTTTTTTTAAATATTGTCAGAGGTTTTACAATACTTGCAAAATCTGTAATGAACTTACGGTAATATCCGCATAAGCCTATAAAAGATTTAATTTCTTTTGGTGTCTTTGGGAGAGGAAATTTTTCGATTGCTTTAACTTTCTCTTTATTAGGTTGTATGCCTTCTGGACTTATAATATGACCTAAGAAATTTGTTTGCTTTTTTAAAAATTAGCATTTGTCCAATTAAAGTTTAAGATTGGCCTCTTTAAGTTTCTCAAAAACCTTTCTCAGCGAGTCTAGGTGTTCGTTCAGAGATGTTGAATAGATGATCACAACAAGGCAATGCTTGTTAATGAGGTCTTTTAGGACGTAATTCATGTACCGTTGGAAGGTCGCAGGAGCATTTTTTAAGCCAAATGGCATGCGAGTGTACTCATAGTGCATTTCGATTTGGTGAAAGCCTTTTGCTAAGTCAATCGTAGTTAAATACTGGCATTTTTCTAATTTGCCTAGTATTTTGTCCATATTAGGAATCGGAAATTTATCATTTATTGTTATTTCATTTAGATTTCGATAGTCCACGACCAACCTGAATTTCGGTTTGCCAGAGGCATCTATCTTTTTGGGTACAATCCATAATGGACTGCAGTAAGGGGAGTCTCTTTCGCGTATAATACCTTGTTTTAACATTTCCTCAATTTGCTTACTTACTTCTGCTTCGTAGGCAAACGGATACGAGTATGGTCTTTTGAAAACTGGGTATTCGTGAACGGTTTTTAAATCATGGCGTACTATACTTGTGAATGTAAGGTTTTCATTTTTGCAATATTGAATGTCACTGTCTGTATTTTTCCTCACTATTCATAGGTTCTAGTCTGTATGTGTGTTCTGAGTCTATGTTGTTGTTCATGGCATAGTTTATTTCTGATGTAAAGTTGTTTCCTTGTGCATTAAAATTTTTTGAAGAGTTATTATCACATGGATCTAGTTCTTTGTGAATGAATCTTTTTTCGTTAATTATTGTTTCGATCCGAAAGAAGTATATTAAACCGTTATTTTCCATCAGTATTTTTCTTCCTAATAGAATGTCATAATAAGGTGAAAATGAATGAATTCCGCTTGGCTTTGGTTCTGGTATTCTGCTGACGAGCTTATTCTTATCTAGGGGCTGAGTGTATAAAGGGTAATATGGGGTATGCTTATTTACAAATGTAAGGTATAGGGTAGTGTTGGGTATGCTTGTTTGGACAATTTTGGCATAGCATAATTTTCTGTGATTGAATTATATGGTTTTCTGATTGAATGTTATCATTAGTTACTGGGTGCGGAAGTACTTCTTTTGGTTTACAATATTTTACCATTATTTTCTTAGGTATATTGTTAAACTTGTATGTTGAGTATAGAATTAGGCTTATAGTTGTAACTACAAAAGTTGTCACACATATGATTTTGAATACATTGTAGTATTTTACATGTAAATTTATTATTTCCTTGGTTTGTAAAAATGGGTTCTAATTTTGTAACATTATTAGTAATGTAAATTGTTTGTGTAAAATCTGCTAAATTGTTTGAAATTATGAATTCATCAATTTGGATTGAACAATTTTTTATCTTTACAATATTATTTCCTGATATTACAATTTTTTTGTTAGTGCAATCTTGATTGATAGTTATTTCTGGTAGATTCCATGTAATTAGTATATTCTGTTCTATTTTAATTGATCTGAAAATTTTTATGAGTCTTAGTGTATTTACACTGAGTTTCTTCTTGTTTGATTAATCCAACTATGCATTTGTCACTAAAGCCGAAGGTATTTAATCGCCTGATACAAAAGTAGTTCTTTTGTAAATTTATCCATCGCTGATTTGTAAATCGGGAAATCTTGATTTATTGTTAGATATTGTCTTTATTAAGTCCAAGTATTCCGTGGATTTGAAATGTGGAGAATCTACGTCAACTATGGGTCCATTTTGACAAAATTCATCGATGGCTGGGTCGTTCTGTCTGGATAAGGTGTCTGCAACGACGTTCTGAGAACCGCTACGATGTTTTATAGTGAACGTAAACGCTCTCAACTTCATTGACCATCGAGCTAACCTTCCTGATAAATCCTTCGCCGCATCAGGCTGCATGGTCTGTTATGACTAAGAAATCCTGGCCTTCAATAAATGCGCGGAATTTTTTAAATCCCTTCCTAACGGCAAGACATTCTAATTCGGAAACTGAATAGTTACGTTGTGCTTTGGACAATTTTTCGGACATATACGAAATCGGAAGTTCTAGTCCAACTCGCTCCTGAGCCAGTACGCAACCAACACGCAAAGAGCTGGCGTCACACAACAAAATGAATTGCTTAGAAAAATCTGGTGTTATGAGAATTGGCGAGGCAGTAAGACATGATTTCAAGTTTTCAAAAGCGGTTTGAGCCTCTTCGTTCCAGTCAAGCGTATTCTTCTTTTTAAGAAGTTCCGTTAAAGGAAAACTAATAGTGGCAAAGTTTTCTACGAACCGTCGGTACCATCCCGCTAATCCTAGAAATCTTCGTAACTGCTTAATCGAAGTTGGTTTTGGAAATTCTACTATCGCTTTAACTTTATCTGGATTGGTTCTTATTTGTCCACCGCGTTACATAGACCAAAGGGCATCATTTTATACTGATATAGCGGTCTATTCGGTATTGTAAACGCAGTGTATTGCTTAGAATTTTCGTCAAGCGGTATCTGCCAATATGCATGCTTCATGTCGATACCACTTATGAATTTAGCTGGTGGTAACCGGCTTAAGATGCCGTCTATATGAGGTAGAGGATATGCGTCCCGCTGAGTAACCTTGTTTAACTCTCTAGAATCAAGACATAGACGGTTCTTGTCTCCTTTCTTTACTAATACGCAACAGGACTCGCATTTCCTACATCAATGCTATGTGTGGACAAGGTAGTACGACCTAAACCTTCGGAAGCAAAGGATGGAAATATTTTTATTACTGTCTCCAGCCTTCGTTCAGCTCATGATATTTTGGAGAATCTTCATCATCATCCAAAGTACCGATGTCTAATTCAGCAATGGTCGGATTGCTCGTAATTTTATTTAGTAATCCAAACTTTTTCCAAAAATCAATGCCTAAATATACATCCTGTTGAAGTTCTGGTATTATAAATAATTCATGATTGTCTATCGTATCTCCATACTTAATGGAAGTTATAAGATTTGACACTACTTTGCTTTTTGTTCCGTTCGCAGCGCGAATTTCGCCAGAACATTTTTTTACGTTGTTGTGTTTAAGGAAGTTCTGAGCAGCTAATCCGCCTACACAACTTATTGTTGCTCCAGAATCTAATAAAGCCTTATAAGTTTGACCCTTTATATTAATATCCGTATAGAGTCTTTGGTCAGAGTTAGTACTATAGCGGAAATAAGTCTCTGTCGGTCACGACGAACCTTCTTCCAAAATTCTCTCAATCGGCTAGTGGATCGTCTGGGTTTTAAATAAGTCCCTACTTTACCAAATATTTCTCAACGCCTATTATTGTAATTTTGAATTCTTATATGTAAGGCTATAAAGGAAAAATGAATATCAGGCTGACCTAAAGGTTCTATCTCTTGAAATTCACGGGCTTCAGTGGTTGACTTTGACTTTGCAACTTCTGAATCTACGGATGTATCTTGTTGCTCAGAGAAACATGCTTTTGTCGGTTTCCCGGATTACAGTTTGGACAAGTCGACTTGTATTATTCATTAAGTCCGCAACCGTAACAAAATTTAATTCTTTTAGCTATACAATCATCAAATCTGTGGTCTTCTTTGTCACAATTCCAACAAGTTGTGGCATTTCGACGTTGAATTTGGTTTACCTCTTCACCTACTCTTACTAAGCCTGTCTCCTCTTCTTCAGTGGTTAATTCTGCCACGCAGGAGCGATAGGGTTTCGGCTTTAACGTCATGAGATTGTTATAAAACTGTTCATGCCTGCGCACTTCGTATCGGAGTTGTGTTCTGTTTGGGATTTTAAGATGCAGCAACTCATGATGTAACCTAGGCTTCGAATTTCTAACCAATAACTCAACTAATTGTGTTTCGGAAACTCCATTTTGCAGTCTGTCAATCAACCGTTCCATGGTTTCCTGGAAATCTTCAAATGCTTTATTTTCTCCTTGCTTGCGTTTTCGGATTCCCTCCCAAATATCATAATCTCTATATCTTCGAATCTCTTCCTAAATTCGCCACAAAATGTGTTCCAATCGAAATTTGGATTGTTTCGATGAAACTTCCAATACCAATCGCTTGCTTGTCCTGCAAACAGAAGGTACAAATGGTAACATAGAAGTCCATAATCATTACCTATATTTTGTTTGGTCAGTGAGTATATCCTGTAAATTAATTCATCTATCCTGATGCTTGTTTTGCTAACATCGAACTTTAATCCCCATTTTTGAATAATTCCTGATACTTTTTCCGGGCTAACATTTGAGCTTGCATTGTTCCTGTTTCCGCCTCTTTCTTCTACGTTATTGTCTAAATTCTGCTAATACCGATTTTTATTGGAATCGTTCCTGCTCAAATCTGTATTTGGTTGGATATTATCAGGTGTGGAATTTGTATGTGTGGACTGAGATAATTGCAAGTTGTCCAAATGGCTTTGAATAGATGTCTCTATAGTCTTCCCTAAATAAGAGGTAAGGTTATCCATAAGTTGAGCCTGTTGTTGGCTAACAGTAAACTGTATAAACTCTCATCAACTCTGGTTGAGTATTAAGAGCCATACTGGAATTCGTTGGAGGTTCTGTTAAGATCCTATCCAAATTTCCTCGTCTAGGAGGTGTACCTCGGATCCTGCCTGATCTGGTATTTCTCCTTAATGGGAAAATATCATTATTATCTTGACATTCGCTTACGCCGGATGTGCCAGCTGTTGCAGCATCTAATTCAGCGAACAGAGTGTTATTAGAGTGAGATAAATTCGATTCGTTGCAATCTGCATTGCAAATTGGACATGTTTGTGTGCTTTTTAAGTGGTTTATAATGCAATTTTTATGAAATGTATGCCTGCACGATGTTGTTGCTGACAAAACGGTTGGTGCTAAGATTTCTTTACATATGACACAGCTATTTGCAACGCCTTGTGAAACTTTAACTGCATTACCTGCACTATTCTTCGCTGCCATAATATTGTTGTTAAGATATGTTCTAATTATTTGGTTTGTCTTTCTTTATGTCGATCGCTTCAATCAGAATGTTAGTTGTATCTCTATTTGTTAGTGGATTGTAGCTGGTCTATTGCCTCATGCTTTTATTTACTTGAAAATCAGACAATATACAGACTTATTGATGTGTAAGTATAATGTATTCCAAAAAAAATCAAATTGTAAATAAAGTTGAGTAAAGAAACGTATGGTGATGAGCTTCTGTGGATTCGAAACAGTTCCACTGTGTCGATCGATTCTCTTTCAAATTGAATCGCATGTTCCTAAGTTTTACTATCCCTTCCAAATAGATACTCTCAATCCAATATGTTAATTTATTGGAATTAGATATATTGTGTTTTAACTGTGGATGTTAAGGACTTTTCGAGCTTCACGTCTGAGCCAAAAATGTGTAGCACTTGTCGTGCTCCACGCGTTGGCTTCAAAAATGTATAGTACTTGTCGTGCTCCACTCGTTGGGCGCCAAAAATGTGTAGTGTATTTTCTCGGGCCCCACGTTGGGCGCCAAAAAATGTGTAGTGTACCGTAGTTCGATAGATTTTTAACTAGTTGGTCTTTTAATAGTGGGTGGTAATTACTAATAAAGAGGACCTTGTACTTCCTTCGCTAGGGATGCGCACTCTTGCTATGCTCGGGTCTAGCTCGCCGTAGGTCGGGGTTCTTTTAGCTTAGGATAGTACGAAACGCTACTACATTTTAATAAGTGCGTCTTACTCATAAACAATATTCAAAACTGGATTATCGATTAAAAAAAAAGAAATGGCTTTATATTGATACTAATGATACACGCCGACACGTGTGAAGATAAACTACAGATTCTGATAAGTATTGGGAATTTTGGATGCTAATGATTCCCTAAGTCTTTACCCTCCCTACCATGACAATGCTACTTAAAATATTTACATTGTCCCTTGGCTAAGTTAAAAATAACTCTACCACATATTTAAGAAAGTGTTCAACATAAGTACTCGACAAACCATTAAATCTATTTATTCACTATTCATTCTTTTTCAATATCTTCAATCATAATTCCATTTATATAAATTCAGTTTAATAAGCGGTTCCATTAAATCTCTTTTACAAACTAACAATTTTTAATCTACGCATAATTATCCTAGTCATTCTCTAACTCTTCATTTTTGTTTATATTCAGTGGTTAAAATAAAGTATATAAAAGTAAAGTATAAAGCAAATATATATAAGTAATTGAATACAAAATTAGCAAATATAATTACATAATCCTTAGTCAAATGCAGATATTATTTTAATTAGACGTTCGAGTGGCATTTTGTTAGAATGTAATTATAGGTGATTCATAATAATGTTTTTATCATTGTTGTTGTAGTACTCACGACCTTAAATATCCACTCCATGATGTGCGTAAAGTTGGGCCCAAGTTCACGTTGACATTGTCGAGCTGTAGGTCAAACTTTAAAGGTTCTAAGTTAAATTCCTATTCAAATGCCAAAAGTTCCGTCAATCTGCGAGTATTTAATACATTATTAATCGCAATACAAAAGAAAATCAAGAATCAAAACAAAACACGAAATATAACTGCAGCACTGCAGCGATAAGACCTTAGGAAACCGCTGGCTGCTACGCTGCGTTGCAATAAGACGAAATCACAAAGTTAGACCTCCGTTGGTCATAGGAGATGATCTTCACTGCGTGACGATGATGATGTTCAAATATAATTAAATCTGCTCCGGTCGTCTAAACTTCTGCATAGCTGAATAATCTGGATGAGCTCTAGCCTTCCAATATATTTGGCCAGTTACCATTCGGCAGGTGGCCGGTTGCGTAACTTGTTGCTGAAGGTTATGTCGCCTCGTGGCCTCTTCTTGGAGCGAACGGGGTTTAAACCATGAGCTGATGCGGTGGTCGACGAGACGGGGGGTATTCGGCTGTAGAGCAACCAAATGCTCTTATATAGGCCTGGCCTTCCTTACGCCTTGGGGTCGAATCTCTTTGCCACTTTCACACGAATCGCACACGGAAATTTATTGAAATATCCCTCTCTTGTGTTATGAGATTGGATATATATATAACTAATTATATTTCACGTGTATGTGCAGTTTAAATGGGCAGCGTCAAAAATTGTGAGCGTTCGCCACGAAGTTTAATCCGATAATGATTTAAGCTCTGGGAAGCTGCATGCTGGTGGTCGCTGTTATAGCTTTTCTTTTCCTAACTGTATAATCGTACGATCATATTCTGTCCTGATTGGTCTAAGACAATTCTCTCGCTTTTTGTTTTACACAAAAGCTGCTATAATTTAGGGCGAGGGTGTCTTGAAGAGTTATTGCAGTGTAAAGTTAATTTGGTCACTACACAAGTGGAACTGTTTCGAATCCACAGAAGCTCATCACCATACGTTTCTTTACTCAACTTTATTTACAATTTGATTTTTTTTTGGAATACATTTTACTTACATTCAATAAGTCCGTATATTGTCCGATTTTCAAGTAAATAAAAGCATGAGGCAATAAACCAGCTACAATCCACCAACAAATAGAGATACAACTAAGATTCTGATAGAAGTGATCGACATAAAGAAAGACAAACCAAATAATTACAACATATATTAACAACAATATTATGGCAGCCAAGAATAGTGCAGGTAATGCAGTTAAAGTTTCACAAGGCGTTGAAAATAGCTGTGCCATATATAAAGAAATCTTAGCACCAACCGTTTTGTCAGCAACAACATCGTGCAGGCATACATTTCATAAAAAGTGCATCATAAATCACTTAAAAAGTACACAACCATGTCCAGTTTGCAATGCAGATTGCAACGAATCGAATTTATCTCACTCTAATAACACTCTGTTCGCTGAATTAGATGCTGCAACAGCTGGCACATCCGGCGTAAGCGAATGTCAAGATAATAATGATATTTTCCCATTAAGGAGAAATACCAGATCAGGCAGGATCCGAGGTACACCTCCTAGACGAGGAGTGTCTACAAGAAATACTTACAGAGGAAATTTGGATAGGATCTTAACAGAACCTCCAACGAATTCCAGTATGGCTCTTAGTACTCAACCAGAGTTGATGAACTTTATACAGTTTACTGTTAGCCAACAACAGGCTCAACTTATAGATAACCTTACCTCTTATTTAGGGAAGACTATAGAGACACCTATTAAAAGTCATTTATACAACTTACAATTATCTCAGCCCACACATACAAATTACACACCTGACAATGTCCAACCAAATACAGATTTGAGCAGGAACAATTCCAATAAAAATCGGTATTTTCAGAATTTAGACAATAATGTAGAAGAAAGAGGCGGAACCAGGAGCAATGCAAGCTCATATGTTAGCCGGAAAATGTGTCAGGAATCATTCAAAAATGGGGATTAAAGTTCGATGATAGCAAAACAAGCATCAGGATAGATGAATTCATTTACAGGATATGCTCACTTACCAAACAAAATCTAGGCAAAAAAATCTGATTATGGACTTCTATGTGACCATTTGTACCTTCTGTTTGCAGGAAAAGCAAGCGATTGGTATTGGAAGTTTCATCGAAACAATCCAAATTTCGATTGGAACACATTTTGTGGCGAATTCAGGAAGAGATTCGAAGATATAGAGACAGATTATGATATTTGGGAGGGAATCCGAAAACGCAAGCAAGGAGAAAATGAAGCATTTGAAGATTTCCAGGAAACCATGGAACGGTTGATTGACAGACTGCAAAATGGATTTTCCGAAACACAATTAGTTGAGTTATTGGTTAGAAATTCGCAGCCTAGCTTACATCATGAGTTGCTGCATCTTAAAATCCCAAACAGAACACAACTCCGATACGAGGTGCGCAGGCATGAACAGCCGAAACCCTATCGTTCCTGCGTGGCGGAATTAACCACCGAAGAAGAGGAAACAGGTTTAGTAAGAGTAGGTGAAGAAGTAAACCAAATTCAACGTCGAAATACCACAACTTGTTGGAATTGTGACAATCAAGGCCACAGATTCGATGATTGTATGGCTAAAAGAATTATATTTTGTTACGGTTGCGGACTTAAAGAAAAGTACAAGCCGACTTGTCCAAACTGTAATCAGGGAAACCAACAAACGGATGTTCCTCTGAGCAACAAAATACATCCGTAGATTCAGAAGTTGCTAAGTAAAAGTCAACCACTGAAGCCCGTGAATTTCAGGAGATAGAACCTTTAGGTCAGCCTGATATGCATTTTTCCTTTATACCCTTACACATAAGAATTCAAAATTACAATAATAAGCGTAGATATAATGGTAAAGTAGACGATCTACTAGACGATTGAGAGAATTTCGGAAGAAGGTTCGTCGTGACCGACAGAAACTTATTTCCGCTATAGTACTTAGCTCTGACCAAAGACTCTATACGGATATCAATATAGAGGGTCAAACTTACAAGGCTTTATTAGATTCTGGAGCAACAATAAGTTGTGTTAGCTGCTCAGAACTTCCTTAAACACAACAACTGTAGTGACCAACTTAACTTTACACTGCAATAACTCTTCAAGACAACCTCGCCCAAATGATAGCAGCTTTTGTGTAACCCAAAAAGCGAGAGAATTGTCTTAGACCAATCGGGACAGAATATGATCGTACGATTGTACAGTTAGGAAAAGAAAAGCTATAGCAGTGACCACCGGCATGCAGCTTCCCAGACCTTAATTCATTATCGGATTAAACCTCGTGGCGAACGCTCACAATTTTTGACGCTGCCCATTTAAACTGCACATACACGTGGAAATATAATTTAAGGGCATTTGGTTGCTTTACAGCCGATCTACAGCCGATAAGATCTGCATTTGGCTAAAGATTATATAACTATATTTGCTAATTTTATATTCACTTACTTATGACTATTTGCTTTATACTTTACTCTTATATACTTTATTTTACTTACTAAATATAAACGAAAATGAAGAGTTAGAGAATGACTAGGATAATTATGCGTAGGTTAAAATTTGTTAGTTTGTAAAAGAGATTTAATGGAACCGCTTACTAAACTGAATTTATATAAATGGAATTATGATTGAAGATATATTGAAAAATAATGAATTGTGAATAAATAGATTTAATGGTTTGTCGAGTACTTATGTTGAACACTTTCTTAAATATGTGGTAGAGTTATTTTGAACTTGGCCAAGGGACAATGTAAATATTTTAAGTAGCATTGTCATGGTAGGGAGGGTAAAGACTTAGGGAATTATTAACATCCAGAATTCCCAATACTTATCAGAATCTGTAGCTTATCTTCAGTAATATCAATATAAGCCATTTCTTTTATTAATCGATAATCCAGTTTTGAATATTGTTTATGAGTAAGACGCACTTATTAAAATGCAGTAGCGTTTCGTACTATCCTAAGCTAAAAGAACCCCGACCTACGACGAGCTAGACCCGAGCATAGCAAGAGTGCGCATCCCAAGCGAAGGAAGTACAAGGTCCTCTTTATTAGTAATTACCACCCACTATTAAAAGACCAACTAGTTAAAAATACTACAATATCAATAAGCGAGAGACCACTTAATTATTTTTCTAGATAGCTAGAACTAGAAAAAGGAAATAACGACACGACCAACGTAAGCCATTATTTTCAAAAGTTAAAAATCAAGACAACCTATAAAGAAATGACATTTGAATTCACCAAAACCATCATTAAGGAATATTTGTGCACTAAGAACAGCGCCATTAAAGAATAGAAAAAATCACTAACTGGTTTAAAGAAGAATACTATTTCCCCGATAGCCAAAAATTAATCAAGAACATCATTAACGAATGCGAAATCTGTAATATAGCGAAAACAGAACGCAGAAATACGAAATTGACATTTGAAACAACTCCAGAAATAGAAACCATATATTTCTATCATGCATAGACAGAGATTGGTTAGAGGCAAAGAGGGCTATAACGAAAATATTTAATGGCATGGGAAAACCACAATAGATAAAAGCGGACAAAGACTCAGCATTCATGTGCATAGCTCTGCAGAATTGGTTAAGATCTGAGAAACTAAGAATCATCGGCAGCGAACAAAACATAGAGGATAGATGTACAAAATTCGTTTACAATCACAAAACTAAACATAACACTACCAAGAGAACTCCGGCAGCCATATTTTTGTATGCAAGAAGCCCAGACTTTAATGTCCAGCAAAATAAAATCGACAAAATCAATAAACTTAATGAGAAAATACATGAGTTTGCAATCAACACGAGATATAGACAAACCCCACTTGTAAAAAGCAAGGTAACCAACCCATTCAAAAAAACAAGACAAATCGAACCATATTCGAAAAAACAGGACAATTTCGAAGAGACAAATCGCGGTAGGAAAATCGTACACTATAAGTCAAAATTCAAAAAGCAGAAGAAAATTAATAATAGTAAATACGATAATTCCAGACAACCCAAAAAGAGAGTTAAGCGATGCCATATACTTCCCATATTACTTATTTGTATGATACCCTTTATCACCATTGTCCAATCCAGTAAAATAGAAGTAAACCCACTCAGTGCTAAGAATGGATACCTTATATTCCAAACAGGAACAATAGAAATTCCGATAAGCTACGAATACCATTACTTAAGCATAAACATAACGAAGACAATGCTAACATTTGAGAACCTAGTAGAAGAGGCAAAAGTTTTTTCAAATGTACCCCAAATTCAATATCTAGTTGAGAAATTAAAACGGGAAATCAATGGACTAAGAATTATTCAACGAAGTAAAAGAGGCCTTTTAAATGTAGTGGAAACAGCGTATAAATATTTATTTGGCACCTTAGACCAGAACGATAGGGATGAGATGGAAGGAAAAATCAATAATCTTTCAGAATAGACATTATTAACAAGCTCAGACTAGAGAAAGAAAAGAACCAACAGATCGCGATATTAATATTCAATTTACAACAATTCACAGAATATATAGAAGATATCGAATTAGGAATGCAGCTAACTAGGTTAGGAATCTTTAACCCGAAGCTATTAAAAGTTGATTACTTGAAACAATTAAACTTAGAAAAATGTTAGAAATAAAAACATCAAGTTGGCTTAAAACAGATACAAACGAGATTTTAATTATTTCCCATGTTCCAAGCGAAGTCACAAAAGTTCCAATCTTTCAAGTAGTCTTGTACCCAGATGAACATAATAATATTCTAACTGAGCAAATATTCGATAAGTTTTATTATAAATTACATGTTCATCAATTTGGATTGTACAATTTTTAATTTTTACAATATTATTTCCTTATATTTCAATTTTGTTGTTAGTGCAATCTTGATTGATAGTTGTTTCTGGTAGATTCCATGTAATTAGTATATTCGGTACTATGTAATTGATCTGAAACTTTTAATGAGTCTTAGTGTATTTACACTGAGTTTCTTCTTGTTTGATTAGTCCAAATATACATTTGTCATATATTACTTGATTATTGAAAATATAGAACTTATCGAATATTTGCTCAGTTAGAATATTATTATGTTCATCTGGTGTAGTGACCAACTAAAACTTTACACTGCAATAACTCCTTAAGACACCCTCGCCCTAAATTATAGTAGCTTTTGTATAACCCAAAAAGTGAGAGAATTGTCTTAGACCAATCAGGACAGCATATGATCGTACGATTGTACAGTTAGGAAAAGAAAAGCTATAGCAGTGACCACCGGCATGCAGCTTCCCAGACCTTAATTCATTATCGGATAAAACATCGTGGCGAACGCTCACAATTTTTGACGCTGCCCAATTAAACTTCACATACACGTGGAGATAGAATTTAATTAAATCCAATAAAAACAAGAGTGCGATTCGTGTGAAAGTGGCAAGGAGATTCGACTCCAAGGCGTAAGGAAGGCCAAGGCCTATAAAAGGGCATTTGTTGCTCTCCAGCCAGTCAGGATAATAATGATATTTTCCCATTAAGGAGAAATACCAGATCAGGCAGGATCCGAGGTACACCTCCTAGACGAAGAGTGTCTACCAGAAATACTTACAGAGGAAATTTGGATAGGATCTTAACAGAACCTCCAACGAATTCCAGTATGGCTCTTAGTACTCAACCAGAGTGGATGAACTTTATACAGTTTACTGTTAGCCAACAACAGGCTCAACTTATAGATAACCTTACCTCTTATTTAGGGAAGACTATAGAGACATCTATTCAAAGTCATTTGGACAACTTGCAATTATCTCAGTCCACACATACAAATTCCACACCTGATTCCAATAAAAATCGGTATTAGCAGAATTTAGACAATAACGTAGAAGAAAGAGGCGGAAACAGGAGCAATGCAAGCTAATATGTTAGCCCGGAAAAAGTATCAGGAATTATTCAAAAATGGGGATTAAAGTTCGATGGTAGCAAAACAAGCATCAGGATAGATGAATTCATTTACAGGATATGCTCACTTACCAAACAAAATCTAGGAAAAAAAATCTGATTATGGACTTCTATGTGACCATTTGTACCTTCTGTTTGCAGGAAAAGCAAGCGATTGGTATTGGAAGTTTCATCGAAACAATCCAAATTTCGATTGGAACACATTTTTTGGCGAATTTAGGAAGAGATTCGAAGATATAGAGACAGATTATGATATTTGGGAGGGAATCCGAAAACGCAAGCAAGGAGAAAATGAAGCATTTGAAGATTTCCAGGAAACCATGGAACGGTTGATTGACAGACTGCAAAATGGATTTTCCGAAACACAATTAGTTGAGTTATTGGTTAGAAATTCGCAGCGTCGCTTACATCATGAGTTGCTGCATTTTAAAATCCCAAACAGAACACAACTCCGATACGAGGTGCGCAGGCATGAACAGTTTTATAAAAATCTCAGGACGTTTAAGCCGAAACCCTATCGCTCCTGCGTGGCAGAATTAACCACCGAAGAAGAGGAAACAGGTTTAGTAAGAGTAGGTGAAGAAGTAAACCAAATTCAACGTCGAAATACCACAACTTGTTGGAATTGTGACAAACAAGGCCACAGATTTGATGATTGTATGGCTAAAAGAATTATATTTTGTTACGGTTGCGGACTCAAAGAAAAATACAAGCCGACTTGTCCAAACTGTAATCCGGGAAACCGACAAAAGGATGTTTCTCTGAGCAACAAGATACATCCGTAGATTCAGAAGTTGCTAAGTCAAAATCAACCACTGAAGCCCGTGAATTTCAGGAGATAGAACCTGTAGGTCAGCCTGATATTCATTTTTTATACCCTTACACATAAGAATTCAAAATTACAATAATAAGCGTAGATATAATGGTAAAGTAGATAGTATAGGGACTCATTTAAAACCCAGACGATCTACTAGACGATTGAGAGAATTTCGGAAGAAGGTTCGTCGTGACCGACAGAAACTTATTTCCGCTATAGTACTTAGCTCTGACCAAAGACTCTATACGGATATCAATATAGAGGGTCAAACTTATAAGGCTTTATTAGATTCTGTAGCAACAATAAGTTGTGTAGGTTGATTAGCTGCTCAGAACTTCCTTAAACACAACAACTGTAGTGACCAACTTAACTTTACACTGCAATAATAGCAAAGAGATTCGACCCCAAGGCGTAAGGAAGGCCAGGCCTATATAAGAGCCTTTGGTTGCTCTACAGCCGAGTACCCCCCCGTCTCGGCGACCACCGCATCACCTCATGGTTTAAACCCAGTTCGCTCCAAGAAGAGGCTATAACCTTCAGACAACAAGTTACACAACCGACCACCTGCCGAATGATAACTGGCCAAATATATGGGAAGGCTAGAGCTCATCCAGATTATTCAGCTGTTCAGAAGTTTAGACGACCGGATCAGATTTAATTATATTTGGACATCATCAACGTTAAGAAAAGAAGATTATCTCCTATGACCAACGGAGGTCTAACTTTGTGATTCCGTCTTATAGCAGCGCAGTGTAGCAGCCAGCGGTCTCCTACGGTCTTATCGCTGCAGTGCTGCAGTTATATTTCGTGTTTTGTTTTGATTCTTGATTTTCTATATCCTATATTAAAATTCTACAAAATGCCAGTCGAACGTCTAATTAAAATAAGATCTGCATTTGACTAAAGATTATATAACTATATTTGCTAATTTTATTTTTAATTACTTATGATTATTTCTTTATACTTTACTTTTATATACTTTATTTTACTCACTTAATATAAACGAAAATGAATAGTTAGAGAATGACTAGGATAATTATGCGTAATTTTAAAATTTGTTAGTTTGTAAAAGAGATTTAATGGAACCGCTTAATAAACTGAATTTATATAAATGGAATTATAATTGAAGATATATTGAAAAAGAATGAATAGTGAATAAATAGATTTAATGGTTTGTCGAGTACTTATGTTGAACACTTTCTTAAATATGTGGTAGAGTTATTTTGAACTTGGCCAAGGGACAATGTAAATATTTTAAGTAGCATTGTCATGGTAGGGAGGGTAAAGACTTAGGGAATTATTAACATCCAAAATTCCCAATACTTATCAGAATCTGTAGCTTATCTTCACACGTGTCGGCGTGTATCAGTAGTATCAATATAAAGGCATTTCTTTTATTAATCGATAGTCAAGTTTTGAATATTGTTTTGAGTAAGACGCACTTATTAAAATGTAGTAGCGTTTCGTACTATCCTAAGCTAAAAGAACCCCGACCTACGGCGAGCTAGACCCGAGCATAGCAAGAGTGCGCATCCCTAGCGAAGGAAGTACAAGGTCCTCTTTTTTAGTAATTACCACCCACTATTAAAAGACCAACTAGTTAAAAAACTGTCGAACTACGTACACTACACATTTTGTTGGCGCCCAGACGTGAAGCCCGAGAAGTCCTTAACTTGTTATAGCACACTATGCTCTAAAGTAATCCATCCACCGTTAAAACACAATATAACTAATTCCAATAAATTAACATATTGGATTGAGAGCATCTATTTGGAAGGGATAGTAAAACATAGGAACATGCGATTTAATTTGAAAGAGAATTGATCGACCAAGTGGAACTGTTTCGACTCCACAGAAGATCATCACCATACGTTTCTTTACTCAACTTTATTTAGAATTTTATTTTTTTTGGAATACATTATACTTACACTTCAATAAGTCCGTATATGGTCCGATTTTCAAGTAAATAACTGCATGAAGCAATAGACCAGCTACAATCCACTAACAAATAGAGATACAACTAAGATTCTGATAGAAGTGATCGACATAAAGAAAGACAAACCAAATAATTACAACATATCTTAACAACAATAATATGGCAGCCAAGAAAAGTGCAGCTAATGCAGTTGAAGTTTCACAAGGCGTTGAAAATTGCTGTGCCATATGTAAAGAAATCTTAGCACCAACCATTTTGTCAGCAACAACATCGTGCAGGCATACATTTCATAAAAAGTGCATTATAAATCACTTAAAAAGTACAAAAACATGTCCAATTTGCAATGCAGATTACAACGAATCGAATTTATCTCACTCTAATAACACTCTGTTCGCTGAATTAGATGCTGCAACAGCTGGCACATCCGGCGTAAGCGAATGTCAAAATAATAATGATATTTTCCCATTAAGGAGAAATACCAGATCAGGCAGGATCCGAGGTACACCTCCTAGACGAGGAGTGTCTACAAGAACTACTTACAGAGGAAATTTGGATAGGATCTTAACAGAACCTCCAACGAATTCCAGTATGGCTCTTAGTACTCAACCAGAGTGGATGAACTTTATACAGTTTACTGTTAGCCAACAACAGGCTCAACTTATGGATAACCTTACCTCTTATTTAGGGAAGACTATAGAGACATCTATTAAAAGTCATTTAGACAACTTACAATTATCTCAACCCACACATACAAATTACACACCTGACAATATCCAACCAAATACAGATTTGAGCAGGAACGATTCCAATCAAAATCGGTATTCTCAGAATTTAGACAATAATGTAGAAGAAAGAGGCGGAAACAGGAGCAATGCAAGCTCATATGTAAGCCCGGAAAAAGTATCAGGAATCATTCAAAAATGGGGATTAAAGTTCGATGGTAGAAAAACAAGCATCAGGATAGATGAATTCATTTACAGGATATGCTCACTTACCAAACAAAATCTAGGTAATGATTATAGACTTTTATGTGACCATTTGTACCTTAGGTTTGCAGGAAAAGCAAGCGATTGGTATTGGAAGTTTCATCGAAACAATCCAAATTTCGATTGGAACACATTTTGTGGCGAATTCAGGAAGAGATTCGAAGATATAGAGACAGGTTATGATATTTGGGAGGGAATCCGAAAACGCAAGCAAGGAGAAAATGAAGCATTTGAAGATTTCCAGGAAACCATGGAACGGTTGATTGACAGACTGCAAAATGGAGTTTCCGAAACACAATTAGTTGAGTTAGTTGAAATTCGAAGCCTAGCTTACATCATGAGTTGCTGCATCTTAAAATCCCAAACAGAACACAACTCCGATACGAGGTGCGCAGGCATGAACAGTTTTATAACAATCTCAGGACGTTTAAGCCGAAACCCTATCGTTCCTGCGTGGCAGAATTAACCACCGAAGAAGAGGACACAGGTTTAGTAAGAGTAGGTTAAGAAGTAAACCAAATTCAACGTCGAAATACCACAACTTGTTGGAATTGTGACAATCAAGGCCACAGATTCGATGATTGTTTGGCTAAAAGAATTATATTTTGTTACGGTTGCGGACTTAAAGAAAAGTACAAGCCGACTTGTCCAAACTGTAATCCGGGAAACTGACAAAAGGATGTTTCTCTGAGCAACAAGATTCAGAAGTTGCTAAGTCAAAGTCAACCACTGAAGCCCGTGAATTTCAGGAGATAGAACCTTTAGGTCAGCCTGATATTCATTTTTCCTTTATACCCTTACATATAAGAATTCAAAATTACAATAATAAGCATAGAGAAATATTTGGTAAAGTAGATAGTATAGGGACTCATTTAAAACCCAGACGATCTACTAGCCGATTGAGAGAATTTTGGAAGAAGGTTCGTCGTGACCGACAGAAACTTATTTCCGCTATAGTACTTAGCTCTGACCAAAGACTCTATACGGATATCAATATAGAGGGTCAAACTTATAAGGCTTTATTAGATTCTGGAGCAACAATAAGTTGTGTAGGTTGATTAGCTGCTCAGAACTTCCTTAAACACAACAACGTAAAAAAAATGTTCTGGCGAAATTCGCGCTGCGAACGGAACAAAACACAAAGTAATGCCGTAAAGAAATTCAGTAGTAAATTGGCACCCGAATTTATCCCAGCTAAAGTTTATAAGAAATGTAGCTCGTACTACTATGAATTAGAGGATGAGAGAGGAAAGAAATTAGGAGTATTCCATTTGAAGGATATACAAGCTAGAAAACAAGGAGCTTTTTCAGATAAGGCTTCCTTGAAATAGTCTCGTTACCCTTATCTGTGGGTGTAGTGACCAACTTAACTTTACACTGCAATAACTCTTCAAGACACCCTCGCCCAAATTATAGCAGCTTTTGTGTAACCCAAAAAGCAAGAGAATTGTCTTAGACCAATCGGGACAGAATATGATCGTACGATTGTACAGTTAGGAAAAGAAAAGCTATAGCAGCGACCATCGGCATGCAGCTTCCCAGAGCTTAATTCATTATCGGATTAAACCTCGTGACGAACGCTCACAATTTTGACGCTGCCCATTTAAACTTCACATACACGTGGAAATATAATTTAGTTATATATATCCAATCTCATAAAAACAAGAGTGGGATATTTCGATAAATTTCCGTGTGCGATTTGTGTGAAAGTGGCAAAGAGATTCGACCCCAAGGCGTAAGGAAGGCCAGGCCTATATAAGAGCCGTTGGTTGCTCTACAGCCGAGTACCCCCCCGTCTCGGCGACCACCGCATCCCCTCATGGTTTAAACCCAGTTCGCTCCAAGAAGAGGCCATAACCTTCAGACAACAAGTTACACAACCGACCACCTGCCGAATGATAACTGGACAAATATATGGGAAGGCTAGAGCTCATCTAGATTATTCAGCTGTTCAGAAGTTTAGACGACCGGATCAGATTTAATTATATTTGGACATCATCAACGTTACGAAAAGAAGATCATCTCCTATGACCAAGGGAGGTCTAACTTTGTGATTCCGTCTTATAGCAGCGCAGTGTAGCAGCCAGCGGTCTCCTACGGTCTTATCGCTGCAGTGCTGCAGTTATATTTCGTGTTTTGTTTTGATTCTTGATTTTCTTTTGTATTGCGATTAATAATGAATTAAATACTCGCAGATTGACGGAACTTTTGGCATTTGAATAGGAATGTAACTTAGAACCTTTAAAGTTTGACCTACATCTCGACAATGTCAACGAGAACTTGGGCCCAACTTTACGCACATCATGGAGTGGATATTTAAGGTCGTGAGTACTACAAAACAACAATGATAAAAAACATTATTATGAATTACCTATATTAAAATTCTACAAAATGCCAGTCGAACGTCTAATTAAAATAAGATCTGCATTTGACTAAAGATTATATAACTATATTTGCTAATTTTATTTTCAATTACTTATGACTATTTGTTTATACTTTACATTTATATACTTTATTTTACTCACTAAATATAAACGAAAATGAAGAGTTAGAGAATGACTAGGATAATTATGCGTAATTTTAAAATTTGTTAGTTTGTAAAAGAGAAGGAAGTACAAGGTCCTCTTTTTTATTAATTACCACCCACTATTAAAAGACCAACTAGTTAAAAAACTGTCGAACTACGTACACTACACATTTTGTTGGCGCCCAGACGTGAAGCCCGACAAGTCCTTAACTTGTTATAGCACACTATGCTCTAAAGTAATCCATCCACCGTTAAAACACAATATAACTAATTCCAATAAATTAACATATTGGATTGAGAGCATCTATTTGGAAGGGATAGTAAAACTTAGGAACATGCGATTTAATTTGAAAGAGAATTGATCGACCAAGTGGAACTGTTTCGAATCCACAGAAGCTCATCACCATACGTTTCTTTACTCAACTTTATTTACAATTTGACTTTTTTGGAATACATTATACTTACACTTCAATAAGTCCGTATATTGTCCGATTTTCAAGTAAATAAAAGCATGAGGCAATAGACCAGCTACAATCCACTAACAAATAGAGATACAACTAAGATTCTGATAGAAGTGATCGACATAGAGAAAGACAAACCAAATAATTACAACATATCTTAACAACAATAATATGGCAGCCAAGAAAAGTGCTGTTAATGCAGTTGAAGTTTCACAAGGCGTTGAAAATTGCTGTGCCATATGTAAAGAAATCTTAGCACCAACCATTTTGTCAGCAACAACATCGTGCAGGCATACATTTCATAAAAAGTGCATTATAAATCACTTAAAAAGTATAAAAACATGTCCAATTTGCAATGCAGATTACAACGAATCGAATTTATCTCACTCTAATAACACTCTGTTCGCTGAATTAGATGCTGCAACAGCTGGCACATCCGGCGTAAGCGAATGTCAAAATAATAATGATATTTTCCCATTAAGGAGAAATACCAGATCAGGCAGGATCCGAGGTACACCTCCTAGACGAGGAGTGTCTACAAGAACTACTTACAGAGGAAATTTGGATAGGATCTTAACAGAACCTCCAACGAATTCCAGTATGGCTCTTAGTACTCAACCAGAGTGGATGAACTTTATACAGTTTACTGTTAGCCAACAACACGCTCAACTTATGGATAACCTTACCTCTTATTTAGGGAAGACTATAGAGACATCTATTAAAAGTCATTTAGACAACTTACAATTATCTCAACCCACACATACAAATTACACACCTGACAATATCCAACCAAATACAGATTTGAGCAGGAACGATTCCAATCAAAATCGGTATTCTCAGAATTTAGACAATAATGTCTCTGAAGAAAGAGGCGGAAACAGGAGCAATGCAAGCTCATATGTAAGCCCGGAAAAAGTATCAGGAATCATTCAAAAATGGGGATTAAAGTTCGATGGTAGAAAAACAAGCATCAGGATAGATGAATTCATTTACAGGATATGCTCACTTACCAAACAAAATCTAGGTAATGATTATAGACTTTTATGTGACCATTTGTACCTTAGGTTTGCAGGAAAAGCAAGCGATTGGTATTGGAAGTTTCATCGAAACAATCCAAATTTCGATTGGAACACATTTTTTGGCGAATTCAGGAAGAGATTCGAAGATATAGAGACAGGTTATGATATTTGGGAGGGAATCCGAAAACGCTAGCAAGGAGAAAATGAAGCATTTGAACATTTCCAGGAAACCATGGAACGGTTGATTGACAGACTGCAAAATGGAGTTTCCGAAACACAATTAGTTGAGTTATTGGTTAGAAATGCGAAGCCTAGCTTACATCATGAGTTGCTGCATCTTAAAATCCCAAACAGAACACAACTCCGATACGAGGTGCGCAGGCATGAACAGTTTTATAACAATCTCAGGACGTTTAAGCCGAAACCCTATCGTTCCTGCGTGGCAGAGTTAACCACCGAAGAAGAGGAAACAGGTTTAGTAAGAGTAGGTGAAGAAGTAAACCAAATTCAACGTCGAAATACCACAACTTGTTGGAATTGTGACAATCAAGGCCACAGATTCGATGATTATATAGCAAAAAGAATTATATTTTGTTACGGTTGCGGACTTAAAGAAAAGTACAAGCCGACTTGTCCAAACTGTAATCCGGGAAACTGACAAAAGGATGTTTCTCTGAACAACAACATACATCCGTAGATTCAGAAGTTGCTAAGTCACTAAGCCACTGAAGCCCGTGAATTTCAGGAGATAGTACCTTTAGGTCAGCCTGATATTCATTTTTCTTTATACCCTTACATATAAGAATTCAAAATTACAATAATAAGCGTAGAGAAATATTTGGTAAAGTAGATAGTATAGGGACTCATTTAAAACCCAGACGATCTACTAGCCTATTGAGAGAATTTTGGAAGAAGGTTCGTCGTGACCGACAGAAACTTATTTCCGCTATAGTACTTAGCTCTGACCAAAGACTCTATACGGATATCAATATAGAGGGTCAAACTTATGGCTTTATTAGATTCTGGAGCAACTATAAGATGTGTAGGCGGATTAGCTGCTCAGAACTTCCTTAAACACAACAACGTAAAAAAAATGTTCTGGCGAAACTCGCGCTGCGAACGGAACAAAACACAAAGTAATGCCGTAAAGAAATTCAGTAGTAAATTGGCACCCGTATTTATCCCAGCTAAAGTTTATAAGAAATGTAGCTCGTACTACTATGAATTAGAGGATGAGAGAGGAAAGAAATTAGGAGTATTCCATTTGAAGGATATACAAGCTACAAAACAAGGAGCTTCTTCAGATAAGGCTTCCTTGAAATAGTCTCGTTACCCTTATCTGTGGGTGTAGTGACCAACTTAACTTTACACTGCAATAATTCTTCAAGTCACCCTCGCCCAAATTATAGCAGCTTTTGTGTAACCCAAAAGAGAATTGAGAATTGTCTTAGACCAATCGGGACAGAATATGATCGTACGATTGTACAGTTAGGAAAAGAAAAGCTATAGCAGCGACCACCGGCATGCAGCTTCCCAGAGCTTAATTCATTATCGGATTAAACCTCGTGACGAACGCTCACA
The DNA here is from genome assembly GCF_003286155.1 of Drosophila erecta. Lineage (NCBI taxonomy): Eukaryota > Metazoa > Arthropoda > Insecta > Diptera > Drosophilidae > Drosophila > Drosophila erecta. Next base: position 619,280 of record NW_020825228.1, on the reverse strand, counting down.
ATTTTGACGCTGCCCATTTAAACTTCACATACACGTGGAAATATAATTTAGTTATATATATCCAATCTCATAAAAACAAGAGTGGGATATTTCGATAAATTTCCTTGTGCGATTTGTGTGAAAGTGGCAAAGAGATTCGACCCCAAGGCGTAAGGAAGGCCAGGCCTATATAAGAGCCTTTGGTTGCTCTACAGCCGAGTACCCCCCCGTCTCGGCGACCACCGCATCACCTCATGGTTTAAACCCAGTTCGCTCTAAGAAGAGGCCTTAACCTTCAGACAACAAGTTACACAACCGACCACCTGCCGAATGATAACTGGCCAAATGTATGGGAAGGCTAGAGCTCATCCAGATTATTCAGCTGTTCAGAAGTTTAGACGACCGGATCAGATTTAATTATATTTGGACATCATCAACGTTACGAAAAGAAGATCATCTCCTATGACCAACGGAGGTCTAACTTTGTGATTCCGTCTTATAGCAGCGCAGTGTAGCAGCCAGCGGTCTCCTACGGTCTTATCGCTGCAGTGCTGCAGTTATAATAGGTTGGCAATTATCTCCCTTCCGCTTTTTTGCTCTTTATTCAATGCTTTATAAAAAGTGTTACAGTGATCGGATTTAGTTCAAATATGCGCCGATTTGTTCGATAATCTGTTTCTATCTAGACGGCAACTTCATAATACCTCCCTCGTAGAAGCCCCCCTCCTTATTTGCGAAGAACTCGGACAGTCACTTTTCACAAGCCTCTTTTGAGTTCAACTTTACACCACCAAGGGCATTCGCCATGGACAGGAACAGGTGGTAATCACTTGGCGCTATGTCCGAGCTATATGGTGGATGCGATAAAACCTCCCATCCGAGCTCCCTTAGCTTCTGACGAGTCATCAACGAAGTGTGTGGTCTGGCGTTGTCCTGGTGGAACACTACACCCTTCCTGTTGGCCAATTCTGGACGCTTCTGGTCGATCGCCTGCTTCAAGCGGTCCAGTTGTTCGCAGTAGATGGTAGAATTAAGCGTCTGGCCATATGGGAGCAGCTCATAGTGGATGATTCCCTTCCAGTCCCACCAAACACAAAGCAAAACCTTCCTGGCCGTCAATCCCGGCTGGCCACTGTTTTGGACGATTCACCGGCCTTCGACCACGACCGTTTTCGCTTGATATTGTCGTATGTGATCCATTTTTCGTCGCCAGTCACCATCCGCTTCAAGAATGGGTCGAGTTCGTTCCGAAGGTTTTTTCAGAAGGTTTTTTTGCGTCAAATCATGCGGCACCCAAATATCAAGCTTTTTTTTGTATCCAGCCTTCTGCAGATGGTATAAAATGGTTTGGTGACTAACTCCCATCTCCTGGGCGATGTCACGAGATGCCACATGCCGGTCTAACTCGATGTATTCCATGATTTGATCGGTATTTGTCGTCACAGGTCTTCCGCCGGCTGGCTTATCCATGGTGTCGTTTTCACCGGCTCTGAATCGTCGAAAACATTCCTCCGCGGTTCGAAGTGATAGAGTACCATCCCCCAAAACACCATTAATCTCACGGAACGTTTCTCTAGCGGATTTGCCTTTAACGAAGGAAAACTTTAAAATAGCGCGAATTTCGGCGTTAGTGAACTCCATGTTTACACGTCTATAACTGTTGAACGCAATATCCAAACTAATCATGCATTGCGTCGTTTTGTAGTTTATGTCACGACCTTTCAAATTATGTATAGTATTGCCAGATTCGAGCTCTGTAGCGCTTTGTACATAGCCCCGAAATTCAAAAAGGCGGAAGGGAGATATTTGCCAAAGAAATATTCCGTGTTTTGTTTTGATTCTTGATTTTCTTTCGTATTGCGATTAATAATGAATTAAATACTCGCAGATTGACGGAACTTTTGGCATTTGAATAGGAATTTAACTTAGAACCTTTAAAGTTTGACCTACAGCTCGACAATGTCAACGTGAACTTGGGCCCAACTTTACGCACATCATGGAGTGGATATTTAAGGTCGTGAGTACTACAAAACAACAATGATAAAAAACATTATTATGAATTACCTATATTAAAATTCTAGAAAATGCCACTCGAACGTCTAAATAGAATAGGATCTGCATTTTACTAAAGATTTTATAACTATATTTGCTAATTTTATTTTCAATTATTTATGACTATTTGTTTATACTTTACTTTTATATACTTTATTTTACTCACTAAATATAAACGAAAATGAAGATTTAGAGAATGACTAGGATAATTATGCGTAATTTTAAAATTTGTTAGTTTGTAAAAGAGATTTAATGGAACCGCTTATTAAACTGAATTTATATAAATGGAATTATAATTGAAGATATATTGAAAAAGAATGAATTGTGAGTAAATAGATTTAATGGTTTGCTTTCTTAAATATGTGGTAGAGTTATTTTGAACTTGGCCAAGGGACAACGTAAATATTTTAAGTAGCTTTGTCATGGTAGGGAGGGTAAAGACTTAGGGAATCATTAACATCCAAAATTCCCAATACTTATCTGTAGCTTATCTTCACACGTGTCGGCGTGTATCAGTAGTATCAATATACAGTCATTTCTTTTATTAATCGATAGTCCAGTTTTGAATATTGTTTTTGAGTAAGACGCACTTATTAAAATGTAGTACCGTTTCGTACTATCCTAAGCTAAAAGAACCCCGACCTACGGCGAGCTAGACCCGAGCATAGCAAGAGTGCGCATCCCTAGCGAAGGAAGTACAAGGTCCTCTTTATTAGTAATTACCACCCACTATTAAAAGACCAACTAGTTAAAAATCTGTCGAACTACGTACACTACACAACGTAAAAAATGTTCTGGCGAAATTCGCGCTGCGAACGGAACAAAAAGCAAACTAGTGTCAAAACTTACAACTTCCATTAAGTATGGAGGTACGATAGACAATCTTGAATTATTTATAATACCAGAACTTCAACAGAATGTATATTTAGGCATTGATTTTTGGCAAAAGTTTGGATTATTAAACAAAATTACGAGCAATCCGACCATTGCTGAGTTAGACATCGGTACTTTGAATGATGATGAAGATTCTCCAAAATATCATGAGCTGAACGAAGGAGAAAGACTTCGGCTGGAGACAGTAATAAAAACATTTCCATCCTTTGCTTCCGAAGATTTAGGTCGTACTACCTTGTCCACACATAGCATTGATATAGGAAATGAGAGTCCTGTTAAACAACGACATTGGCCAGTTTCACCTGCCATTGAAAAGCTGATGTTCGCTGAAGTGGATAACATGCTAGCCTTAGATGTTATCGAAGAGTCAACTAGCGCTTGGAGCAGTAATTGCGTGTTAGTAAAGAAAGGAGACAAGAACCGTCTATGTCTTGATTCTAGAGAGGTAAACAAGGTTACTCAGCGGGACGCTTATCCTCTACCTCATATAGACGGCATCTTAATCCGGTTACCACCAGCTAAATTCATAAGTGGTATCGACATGAAGCATGCATATCGGCAGATACCGTATATTGTATATTGTATTGTATAAGTGTATTGTATATTGTAAGTATATTGAAGGCCAGGATTTCCTAGTCATAACAGGCCATGCAGCCCTTCAATGGCTGATGCGGCAGAAGGATTTATCAGGAAGGTTAGCTCGATGGTCAATGAAGTTGAGAGCGTTTACATTCACTATAAAACATCGTAGCGGATCTCAGAACGTCGTTGCAGACACCTTATCCAGACAGAACGATCCAGCCATCGATGAATTTTGTCAAAATGGACCCATAGTTGACGTAGATTCCCCACATTTCAAATCCACGGAATACTTTGACTTAATAAAGACAATATCTAACAATCAATCAAGATTTCCCGATCTACAAATCAGGGATGGATAAATTGGATATATTTTTTTATTGATTGGAACTCTATATGAGTTAACTGGCGCCCAACGTTAAAAAGGGCTTGTGCGCGGTACTAAAGTCAAGTTAAACAACGCGAAGGATTAATGCCAAGGATTAAAACGAACTGCCAATTGGCTAAACGCACCCAATTGGCTGCTCCAGCGAAACAATCAAGTTTCAAGCAAGCGAACTCACTTACATCGGTCTGCAGACGTTCGTCGCAGACAACTGGTTCGGTGGTGCTGGAAGAGGCACCCTAGTAGATCAGCGAAAAGGAAGACTAGCTGTCAGCCAGTCCAGGCTGTATTTTATAATGTAACTAGTATTAAGTGAAAGTAAAAAAAAAAACAAAAATAGATAATCAAATTTAACAATTGAAATCCTAAAACAAAAGGAATAAACTTAAAAAAAAATAAGAAAAAAAGTCAATTCAAAATTCAAAGTCAAGTCAAAAAATTAATTTAAAAAGAAATAATTGTTAAAATCAAGAATTTTTAGGAAAAAAAACATCTTAATAAATCAAAATTTGTTTGATTAAAAGCAATTAACAGAAATTACAAATAATACATTTTTTTTTAAAGATCTTATAAAAATCATTATCACACTGCAAAGCAATTGAAACTACAGTATCATTATTTATTCATTTTTGCCAATTCGGCTCACTTATTTTTGCTACAGCCGAACTAAAATTTAAGAAGAAAAAATGTCTAATCCAAATAACCTTGTAAGACCCCCCATTTTAAACCCATCTGCAAACCAGCAGCAGAATCAAGTCCTTCCCATCAATATGGCTGGTCTGCAGGAAATACGGGTAATGGTACAGTGAATGATAGAGGTTAAACCCAGGGGTCCCCCAATTAGTGGACCAACCAGTAAAGGGGAATAACATAAACGAACTGGACAGAATTCCAGATGTAGTAAAGTGCCTTAGGGAATTTTCAGGACAAGCAGAAAAATTCAGTTCTTGGAAAAAAAGTGTAGAAAGAATCTTGCAAATTACTCACCTAGATACTATGGGATTCTTAACGTCATCAGGAACAAGATCGTGGGATGGGTTTTAAAATCATATCAAACCCCCTTAAACTGGACGGATATCTCGAAATGCTTGACGTCTCATAACGCTGACAAACGAGATGTAACTATAACCAGACGATATCACAATTTTATCAACGCGTCTATACTCACTTGTCGCTAATTTTGAATAAAATTACCTGTATGGAAATGAGCAGAGATTCAATGGATATTTTTGCTAAGTCTTATCGAGACAAAGTCTTGGAGACCTTTGTTAGAGGTCTCAACGCCGACTTACCAAGACTATTGGGATCCAGAGAACCAGATGACTTACCATCAGCTCTCCAGTTATGTGAGAAGTTAGAAAATCAAAAGTTCAGAATAATAATCATACCAATTCGAGAAAATTCAACGGTTCTCCTGGACCAGCACCACCCTTGCCAAGAAGAAACATACAACAAAACTCTCAAACATATAGGCAACAGTTTTTTTCCCAATGTAGCATATAGCCACAAACTCCTCGATGGGTTATAAACACACCACAGCAACAACAGCAATATTACAGAAGTAGTAAGCAACCACAGGAAAACCACTTTTCGGTACCCCCACCACGCCCATCGGCTCCAAAGCACCAAGCGCGGCCGGAACCAATGGATATAGATCAAAGTATGCAGACAAGACGCATAAACTACATGTACAGACCTTTTAATGACACCGTAACTAAAAGACCATTGGCACAGCAGACATTTGGACAGACTGACAAAAGATAAAGGAACTTCCTTGTGACAACTGAGGACGAACAGCAATACCTGGAAAACGGAGAACAATATGTGTCTGAAGTTGAGGTAGCATCAGCTTCCGAATATAGTGAAGCACAAGAATATGATCAAGAATAAGAGCTAGACAACAACGAACCATTGGAATCCAACTTCGTTGATCTTAATTTATTAGAGTATCATCCTTCTCCTTACCGTACATAAACTGTAGAATCGGTGGGCGAGGAATGATCAAAATGCTGATAGACACAGGCTCCAATAAAAATTACATACACCCAAAATAAGCAATAAATAAAAAAAAAAAAATTATGAAAAACCTTTCCATGTAAGATCTGTTAGTGGCACCGTTTTAGTGACTCACCACGTAATAGCCAAACAGCAACCTCAAATTTTTTCTCTTGCCAACACTCGAGTCCTTTGAGGCGCTGATAGGAAATGACACAATAAGAGAAATAGGAATAGACATATATTTAAGACAAGGATTCATAATGATAGCAAACAAACTAAAAATTAAATTAAATCAATAACCCTCACGAGAAGTAAACAATCTCCGACTAGAACACGCCAATAACACTCAAAAACAGATTGTGAAACAAGATTTTTACAACAAAAGTGGTAGCAACGATTAGAAGTACTAACACCGACCCTATGTATTCAAGACACTAACCTTTTCCACAAGCACTCAGGAAAGAAGTAGGGAAACAAATACAGGAGCTACTCGAAAATGGAGTCATAAAACCATCAATATCGCCCTACAACTCTCCGATATGGATCGTACCTAAGAAGGTAGTTGCATCGGGCCAAAAAAAATTCAGAATGGTGATTGATTATAGGAAGTTGAATATGGCCACCATTCCGGATAGGTTTCCGATCCCAGACATTAATTTTGTCCTTGCACAGTTAGGAAAAAACAGGTTAAACGGAAAATCGTTATAGATTTAAAAAGTGTTTTCCATCAGATTCCGTTAAGGAATATAATCATGAACTTTTACACAAGCCAGGAAAATCAAACGTAGTAGCAGACGCATTAAGTAGACGATGCGTCTAAAAACGATGAAATAAACACCCTCTCCGGAGCAGTCCACAATAGTAACAGCTCCCCAGCAATACTAATTCTAATGGCTACGGAACCACTAAACGTCTTTAAGAATCAAATAATACTGAAAATAGGAAAACAGGCCCCTTATAAATTTGAATTCATTTTTCCAAGCTATCATAGACATACCATAGAGGAACCCTCATTCGATGTGGAAAAACTCGTTGAAATCTTAAAAAAACGATTAAACCCTTCTGTTATAAATACACTTCACTCTGACGAACTCACTTTACGCCTCCTACAGGAAATATACCGGCAGCATTTTAGTAAATTTAGGGCCAGATTTTCATCAAAAATAGTAACTGACCTGACGGACGAAACGGATCAGGAAAATAAGAATGATTGCAGCATCTGTAAAGAACACAAATACGAGAGACATCCGAATAAACCCGAAATACCGAGAACACCTATACCCCAATATCCGGGTCATATTGTCCACATCGACCTGTAATTGACATGTAAACAAGTTGTCCTTACCGCGATTGATAAATTTTCTAAATACGCGCAAGCGAAAATCATAAAATCTAGAGCGACCCAACATGTAAAACAACCTCTAGAGGAAATACTAAGGAATTTTGGTACACCAAAAATCGTGGTAATAGATAACGAAAAAATCGCTTAGTTCAGGACCAATAATGAGAATGATGCAGGAGAAATATAATATAGAAGTTTTCAAAACTCCACCCAACCACAGCGCGGCAAACGGACAAATCGAACGTTTCCATTCAACCCTAACTGAAATCATGAGATGTCAAAAGGCAGAAAAACGCCATAGCTCCATAAGAGATCTTATAGGCAGATCTATAATTAAATACAACTACTCTATTCACTCTACTACTAACAGAAAACCGGTCGATCTATTTTTTGGTAGGAAGGTAGCAAATGATCCTAACCTGCAACAAGCGGAAAGGCAAGAAACCATTGAAAACAGATTAAATAAACAGAAAGATTTAGAATTCCACAACTTAACAAAAGACTCTGTAAAAACCTATAAGGCCGGTGACGAAATTTACGTAAAGAACAACAAAAGATTGGGAAGAAAGCTGTCATCTAGATGCAAAAAGGAAATAGTAAAAGAGGACAGGAATACAACTGTTTTGACAGAAACAGGAAGAGTTATTTACAAAGGACTAATACGAAACTGAAACTCTATTTACAGGTTCTTACTGGCTGCATGCACAGCTGAAATACAAATAATTGATTACACCAACTACACCAAATAATTGACTACACCAAGTAACGCTGACGACCGGACTAGCAAAAGTACAGACAGGAACTTTTCGATTAATTCATGTGATTGATCTCGAACAATACCAGAACACTCTTGAAAAAATCAACGCCACAGCAAAAATGAAACTAAAATCGTATGACCCAATATTACCGTTTATCATGGAGGAAGTTAAGAAATCCCAAACATTAACACAATCTAAGAGTTAAGAATAAGAAAAGGCACATCGAAATGTTAGGTAACGCATGGAAATGGTTAGCCGGATTTCCAGATAGCAGGGAAGCAGGAGAAGATCAACGGAGTATTGAAAAAACAATAATAACCAAGTCATTTTAACATAACACCATAAAATAATGCTAAAGGAAGAAATGCTGAATCTCAACCATGCAGTACAATTGGTAAAAGCCGAAGTAACCAGTGCTCTGGTATTAGGCGATGAGGAAACTGGTCAGATAAAGAAGTTACTAGAAACAGATCAAATTCCATATGTCAATTTCGAAGAAGCACTGCAGAGATAAGTATAGTGAGCAATGGTCCAATGTTAATATATGTACGTCATAAAAATTCCTATAACAAATTCCGAACTTTGCAGCGAGACATATGGTCGACATATCTTTTGGAGGCGTTATTATCAAGACGAGGGGAAAGATCAACATTGCCGAAACTCCTGTCATAATCAACGTACCCGACTAGAACGAACAGGGACGTTCGTTTTTGTAGGTGGAAGAGTTAACACCACAAATGTTTGGTTAAGAACTGCACGCGTATCTGTTTGCGCAACATTCGTGGGGTCACACGAGCGTCCGGTTGTGGAACATACGCTGCACCTGCAGACGTAGCGTCTGACCAACTTCCGTGAGCAGAGCAGCACCGACGTCAGCAGCATAGGTGAGCAGGCGAAGTTAAGTAGGGACAAATTTGTGAAACTAAAATTAGTTCTGTTTTTGCATTCAATAAATAAAGACCTTAGGGTAACAACATCAATTAAAGAAATATATTTTTTATTGATTGAAACTATATTTGAGTTAACTGGCGCCCAACGTTTAAAGGGGCTTGTTCGCGGTACTAAAGTCAAGTTAAACAACGCGAAGTACGCGCAACCTGTAAATGCTGTAAATGATTATTGTGATCAGGTTTGAAAAAAGTTTTTCATCATATCCGTAGTGAACTGAGGAACTGAAAAAATCCGTTAAGTGCATCCATTTGGCTGCCAAGGATTAAAACGAACTGCCGCTGATAAACGCACCCAATTGGCTGTTCCAGCGAAACAATCAAGTCCAAAAAGCAAGCGAACTCACTTACCGCGGTCTGCAGACGTTGCTGGCACCAACTGGTTCGGTAGTGCTGGAAGTGGTACCCCAGTAGATCAGCGAAAAGGAAGACTACCTGCCAGCCAATCCAGGATGTATTTTATAATGTAAATAGTATTAAGTGAAAGTAAAACAAATCGAAAGAAATAGATAATCAAATTAAACAATTGAAATCCTAAAACAAAAGGAATAAACTTTAAAATAAAAATAAGAAAAAAATTCAATTCTAAATATAAGGTTGTCAAATATCTCCCTTCCGCCTTTTTGTCTTTTGATTTTCGCTATATACAAAGCGCTACAGAGCTCGTATCTGGCAATACTATACATAATTTGAAACCTAGACCCGAGCATAGCAAGAGTGCGCATCCCTAGCGAAGGAAGTGCAAGGTCCTCTTTATTAGTAATTACCACCCACTATTAAAAGACCAACTAGTTAAAAATCTGTCGAACTACGTACACTACACAACGTAAAAAATATTCTGGCGAAATTCGCGCTGCGAACGGAACAAAAAGCAAAGTAGTGTCAAAACTTACAACTTCCATTAAGTATGGAGATACGATAGACAATCTTGAATTATTTATAATACCAGAACTTCAACAGGATGTATATTTAGGCATTGATTTTTGGCAAAAGTTTGGATTACTTAATAAAATTACGAGCAATCCGACCATTGCTGAGTTAGACATCGGTATTTTGGATGATGATGAAGATTCTCCAAAATATCATGAGCTGAACGAAGGAGAAAGACTTCGGCTGGAGACAGTAATAAAAACATTTCCATCCTTTGCTTCCGAAGATTTAGGTCGTACTACCTTGTCCACACATAGCATTGATATAGGAAATGCGAGTCCTGTTAAACAACGACATTGGCCAGTTTCACCTGCCATTGAAAAGCTGATGTTCGCTGAAGTGGATAACATGCTAGCCTTAGATGTTATCGAAGAGTCAACTAGCGCTTGGAGCAGTAATTGCGTGTTAGTAAAGAAAGGAGACAAGAACTGTCTATGTCTACGGCATCTTAATCCGGTTACCACCAGCTAAATTCATAAGTGGTATCGACATGAAGCATGCATATCGGCAGATACCGCTCGACGAAAATTCTAAGCAATACACTGCGTTTACAATACCGAATAGACCGCTATATCAGTATAAAATGATGCCCTTTGTGGTCTCTGTAACGCGGCCCAAACTCTTTCTTTATGGATCGAGTCACTCCAGCTCATCTTAGGAATAGAGTATTTGTTTATCTTGACGTTTATCTTTTGTCTTTTGATTTTGCAGTTTAAAGCTTTAAAGTTTTTATTTTAAAGTTTTCCTTCGTTAAAGGCAAATCCGCTAGAGAAACATTCCGTGATATTAATGGTGTTTTGGGGGATGGTACTCTATCACTTCGAACCGCGGAGGAATGGTTTCGACGATTCAGAGCCGGTGAAAACGACACCATGGATAAGCCAGCGGGCGGAAGACCTGTGACGACAAATACCGATCAAATCATGGAATACATCGAGTTAGACCGGCATGTGGCATCTCGTGACATCGCCCAGGAGATGGGAGTTAGTCACCAAACCATTTTAAACCATCTGCAGGAGGCTGGATACAAAAAAAAAGCTTCATGTTTGGGTGCCGCATAATTTGACGCAAAAAAACCTTCTGGACCGAATCAACGCCTTCGATATGCTGCTAAAACGGAACGAACTCGACCCATTCTTGAAGCGGAAAGACAAACCAAATAATTACAACATATCTTAACAACAATAATATGGCAGCCAAGAATAGTGCAGTTAATGCAGTTGAAGTTTCACAAGGCGTTGAAAATAGCTGTATCATATGTAAACAAATCTTAGCACCAACCGTTTTGTCAGCAACAACATCGTGCAGGCATAAATTTCATAAAAAGTGCATTATAAATCACTTAAAAAGTACAAAAACATGTCCAATTTGCAATGCAGATTACAACGAATCGAATTTATCTCACTCTAATAACACTCTGTTCGCTGAATTAGATGCTGCAACAGCTGGCACATCCGGCGTAAGCGAATGTCAAGATAATAATGATATTTTCCCCTTAATGAGAAATACCAGATCAGGCAGGATCCGAGGTACACCTCCTAGACCTCCTACTCAGCCAGAGTGGATGAACTTTATACAGTTTACTGTTAGCCAACAACAGGCTCAACTTATGGATAACCTTACCTCTTATTTAGGGAAGACTATAGAGACATCTATTAAAAGTCATTTAGACAACTTACAATTATCTCAGCCCACACATACAAATTACACACCTGACAATATCCAACCAAATACAGATTTGAGCAGGAACGATTCCAATCAAAATCGGTATTCTCAGAATTTAGACAATAATATAGAAGAAAGAGGTGGAAACAGGAGCAATGCAAGCTCATATGTTAGCCCGGAAAAAGTATCAGGAATCATTCAAAAATGGGGATTAAAGTTCGATGGTAGAAAAACAAGCATCAGGATAGATGAATTCATTTACAGGATATGCTCACTTACCAAACAAAATCTAGGTAATGATTATAGACTTTTATGTGACCATTTGTACCTTCTGTTTGCAGGAAAAGCAAGCGATTGGTATTGAAAGTTTCATCGAAACAATCCAAATTTCGATTGGAACACATTTTATGGCGAATTTAGGAAGAGATTCGAAGATATAGAGACAGATTATGATATTTGGGAGGGAATCCGAAAACGCAAGCAAGGAGAAAATGAAGCATTTGAAGATTTCCAGGAAACCATGGAACGGTTGATTGACAGACTGCAAAATGGAGTTTCCGAAACACAATTAGTTGAGTTATTGGTTAGAAATTCGAAGCCTAGCTTACATCATGAGTTGCTGCATCTTAAAATCCCAAACTGAACACAACTCCGATACGAGGTGCGCAGGCATGAACAGTTTTATAACAGTCTCAGGACGTTTAAGCCGAAACCCTATCGTTCCTGCGTGGCAGAATTAACCACCGAAGAAGAGGAAACATGTTTAGTAAGAGTAGGTGAAGAAGTAAACCAAATTCAACGTCGAAATACCACAACTTGTTGGAATTGTGACAATCAAGGCCACAGATTCGATGATTGTATGGCTAAAAGAATTATATTTTGTTACGGTTGCGGACTTAAAGAAAAGTACAAGCCGACTTGTCCAAACTGTAATCCGGGAAACTGACAAAAGGATGTTTCTCTGAGCAACAAGACATCCGTAGATTCAGAAGTTGCTAAGTCAAAGTCAACCACTGAAGCCCGTGAATTTCAGGAGATAGAACCTTTAGGTCAGCCTGATATTCATTTTTCCTTTATACCCTTACATATAAGAATTCAAAATTACAATAATAAGCGTAGAGAAATATTTCGTAAAGTAGATAGTATAGGGACTCATTTAAAACCCAGACGATCTACTAGCCGATTGAGAGAATTTTGGAAGAAGGTTCGTCGTGACCGACAGAAACTTATTTCCGCTATAGTACTTAGCTCTGACCAAAGACTCTATAGGGATATTAATATAGAGGGTCAAACTTATAAGGCTTTATTAGATTCTGGAGCAACAATAAGTTGTGTAGGCGGATTAGCTGCTCAGAACATCCTTAAACACAACAACGTAAAAAAAATGTTCTGGCGAAATTTGCGCTGCGAACGGAACAAAACACAAAGTAATGCCGTAAAGAAATTCAGTAGTAAATTGGCACCCGTATTTATCCCAGCTAAAGTTTATAAGAAATGTAGCTCGTACTACTACGAATTAGAGGATGAGAGAGGAAAGAAATTAGGAGTATTCCATTTGAAGGAACTTAACTTTACACTGCAATAATTCTTCAAGTCACCCTCGCCCAAATTATAGCAGCTTTTGTGTAACCCAAAAAGCGAGAGAATTTTCTTAGACCAATCGGGACAGAATATGATCGTACGATTGTACAGTTAGGCAAAGGAAAGCTATAGCAGCGACCACCGGCATGCAGCTTCCCAGAGCTTAATTCATTATCGGATTAAACCTCGTGACGAACGCTCACAATTTTGACGCTGCCCATTTAAACTTCACATACACGTGGAAATATAATTTAGTTATATATATCCAATCTCATAAAAACAAGAGTGGGATATTTCGATAAATTTCCGTGTGCGAGGCGTAAGGAAGGCCAGGCCTATATAAGAGCCTTTGGTTGCTCTACAGCCGAGTACCCCTCAGTCTCGGCGACCACCGCATCACCTCATGGTTTAAACCCAGTTCGCTCCAAGAAGAGGCCATAACCTTCAGACAACAAGTTACACAACCGACCACCTGCCGAATGATAACTGGCCAAATATATGGGAAGGCTAGAGCTCATCCAGATTATTCAGCTGTTCAGAAGTTTAGACGACCGGATCAGATTTAATTATATTTGGACATCATCAACGTTACGAAAAGAAGATCATCTCCTATGACCAACGGAGATCTAACTTTGTGATTCCGTCTTATAGCAGCGCAGTGTAGCAGCCAGCGGTCTCCCACGGTCTTATCGCTGCAGTGCTGCAGTTATATTTCGTGTTTTGTTTTGATTCTTGATTTTCTTTTGTATTGCGATTAATAATGAATTAAATACTCGCAGATTGACGGAACTTTTGGCATTTGAATAGGAATTTAACTTAGAACCTTTAAAGTTTGACCTACAGCTCGACAATGTCAACATGAACTTGGGAAACGAAAATGAAGAGTTAGAGAATGACTAGGATAATTATGCGTAATTTTAAAATTTTTTAGTTTGTAAAAGAGATTTAATGTAACCGCTTATTAAACTGAATTTATATAAATGGAATTATAATTGAAGATATATTAAAAAAGAATGAATTGTGAGTAAATAGATTTAATGGTTTGCCGAGTACTTATGTTGAACACTTTCTTAAATATGTGGTAGAGTTATTTTGAACTTGGCCAAGGGACAACGTAAATATTTTAAGTAGCATTGTCATGGTAGGGAGGGTAAAGACTTAGGGAATCATTAACATCCAAAATTCCCAATACTTATCAGAATCTGTAGCTTATCTTCACACGTGTCGGCGTGTATCAGTAGTATCAATATACAGTCATTTCTTTTATTAATCGATAGTCCAGTTTTTAATATTGTTTTTGAGTAAGACGCACTTATTAAAATGTAGTAGCGTTTCGTACTATCCTAAGCTAAAAGAACCCCGACCTACGGCGAGCTAGACCCGAGCATAGCAAGAGTGCGCATCCCTAGCGAAGGAAGTACAAGGTCCTCTTTATTAGTAATTACCACCCACTATTAAAAGACCAACTAGTTAAAAATCTGTCGAACTACGTACACTACACAACGTAAAAAATGTTCTGGCGAAATTCGCGCTGCGAACGGAACAAAAAGCAAAGTAGTGTCAAAACTTACAAATTCCATTAAGTATGGAGGTACGATAGACAATCTTGAATTATTTATAATACCAGAACTTCAACAGAATGTATATTTAGGCATTGATTTTTGGCAAAAGTTTGGATTATTAAACAAAATTACGAGCAATCCGACCATTGCTGAGTTAGACATCGGTACGTTGAATGATGATGAAGATTCTCCAAAATATCATGAGCTGAACGAAGGAGAAAGACTTCGGCTGGAGACAGTAATAAAAACATTTCCATCCTTTGCTTCCGAAGATTTAGGTCGTACTACCTTGTCCACACATAGCATTGATATAGGAAATGCGAGTCCTGTTAAACAACGACATTGGCCAGTTTCACCTGCCATTGAAAAGCTGATGTTCGCTGAAGTGGATAACATGCTAGCCTTAGATGTTATCGAAGAGTCAACTAGCGCTTGGAGCAGTAATTGCGTGTTAGTAAAGAAAGGAGACAAGAACCGTCTATGTCTTGATTCTAGAGAGGTAAACAAGGTTACTCAGCGGGACGCTTATCCTCTACCTCATATAGACGGCATCTTAATCTGGTTACCACCAGCTAAATTCATAAGTGGTATCGACATGAAGCATGCATATCGGCAGATACCGCTCGACGAAAATTCTAAGCAATACACTGCGTTTACAATACCGAATAGACCGCTATATCAGTATAAAATGATGCCCTTTGTGGTCTCTGTAACGCGGCCCAAACTCTTTCTTTATGGATCGAGTCATTCCAGCTCATCTTAGGAATAGAGTATTTGTTTATCTTGACGACTTATTAGTTTTGTCTGAGGATTTTGAATCCCATATGCTTTTACTACAGGAGAAAGCTTTATGCTTATATAAAGCAAATCTCACTATCAATGTCAGCTAATCTAAATTTTGTATGAAGGAGATCATATATCTCGGTTTTATAATTGGGAATGGACAAATAAGAACCAATCCAGATAAGGTTAAAGCGATAGCAGAATTTCAACAGCCAACTATTAGTTTTCCTTTGACGGAACTTCTTAAAAAGAAGAATACGCTTGAATGGAAACAAGAGGCTCAAACCGCTTTTGAAAACTTTAAATCATGTCTTACTGCCTCGCCAATTCTCATAACACCAGATTTTTCCAAGCAATTAACTTTGTTGTGTGATGCCAGCTCTTTTGGTGTTGGTTGCGTACTGGCTCAGGAACGAGATGGAGTATAACTTCCGATTTCGTATATGTCCGAAAAATTGTCCAAAGCGCAACGTAACTATTCAGTTTCCGAATTAGAATGTCTTTCCGTTATAAAAGGAATTAAAAAATTATATTGTATATTGTATTGTATAAGTGTATTGTATATTGTAAGTATATTGAAGGCCAGGATTTCCTAGTCATAACAGACCATGCAGCCCTTCAATGGCTGATGCGGCAGAAGGATTTATCAGGAAGGTTAGCTCGATGGTCAATGAAGTTGAGAGCGTTTACATTCACTATAAAACATCGTAGCGGATCTCAGAACGTCGTTGCAGACACCTTATCCAGACAGAACGATCCAGCCATCGATGAATTTTGTCAAAATGGACCCATAGTTGACGTAGATTCCCCACATTTCAAATCCACGGAATACTTTGACTTAATAAAGACAATATCTAACAATCAATCAAGATTTCCCGATCTACAAATCAGGGATGGATAAATTGGATATATTTTTTTATTGATTGGAACTCTATATGAGTTAACTGGCGCCCAACGTTAAAAAGGGCTTGTGCGCGGTACTAAAGTCAAGTTAAACAACGCGAAGGATTAATGCCAAGGATTAAAACGAACTGCCAATTGGCTAAACGCACCCAATTGGCTGCTCCAGCGAAACAATCAAGTTTCAAGCAAGCGAACTCACTTACATCGGTCTGCAGACGTTCGTCGCAGACAACTGGTTCGGTGGTGCTGGAAGAGGCACCCTAGTAGATCAGCGAAAAGGAAGACTAGCTGTCAGCCAGTCCAGGCTGTATTTTATAATGTAACTAGTATTAGGTGAAAGTAAAAAAAAAAAACAAAAATAGATAATCAAATTTAACAATTGAAATCCTAAAACAAAAGGAATAAACTTAAAAAAAAATAAGAAAAAAAGTCAATTCAAAATTCAAAGTCAAGTCAAAAAATTAATTTAAAAAGAAATAATTGTTAAAATCAAGAATTTTTAGGAAAAAAAACATCTTAATAAATCAAAATTTGTTTGATTAAAAGCAATTAACAGAAATTACAAATAATACATTTTTTTTTAAAGATCTTATAAAAATCATTATCACACTGCAAAGCAATTGAAACTACAGTATCATTATTTATTCATTTTTGCCAATTTGGCTCACTTATTTTTGCTACAGCCGAACTAAAATTTAAGAAGAAAAAATGTCTAATCCAAATAACCTTGTAAGACCCCCCATTTTAAACCCATCTGCAAACCAGCAGCAGAATCAAGTCCTTCCCATCAATATGGCTGGTCTGCAGGAAATACGGGTAATGGTACAGTGAATGATAGAGGTTAAACCCAGGGGTCCCCCAATTAGTGGACCAACCAGTAAAGGGGAATAACATAAACGAACTGGACAGAATTCCAGATGTAGTAAAGTGCCTTAGGGAATTTTCAGGACAAGCAGAAAAATTCAGTTCTTGGAAAAAAAGTGTAGAAAGAATCTTGCAAATTACTCACCTAGATACTATGGGATTCTTAACGTCATCAGGAACAAGATCGTGGGATGGGTTTTAAAATCATATCAAACCCCCTTAAACTGGACGGATATCTCGAAATGCTTGACGTCTCATAACGCTGACAAACGAGATGTAACTATAACCAGACGATATCACAATTTTATCAACGCGTCTATACTCACTTGTCGCTAATTTTGAATAAAATTACCTGTATGGAAATGAGCAGAGATTCAATGGATATTTTTGCTAAGTCTTATCGAGACAAAGTCTTGGAGACCTTTGTTAGAGGTCTCAACGCCGACTTACCAAGACTATTGGGATCCAGAGAACCAGATGACTTACCATCAGCTCTCCAGTTATGTGAGAAGTTAGAAAATCAAAAGTTCAGAATAATAATCATACCAATTCGAGAAAATTCAACGGTTCTCCTGGACCAGCACCACCCTTGCCAAGAAGAAACATACAACAAAACTCTCAAACATATAGGCAACAATTTTTTTCCCAATGTAGCATATAGCCACAAACTCCTCGATGGGTTATAAACACACCACAGCAACAACAGCAATATTACAGAAGTAGTAAGCAACCACAGGAAAACCACTTTTCGGTACCCCCACCACGCCCATCGGCTCCAAAGCACCAAGCGCGGCCGGAACCAATGGATATAGATCAAAGTATGCAGACAAGACGCATAAACTACATGTACAGACCTTTTAATGACACCGTAACTAAAAGACCATTGGCACAGCAGACATTTGGACAGACTGACAAAAGATAAAGGAACTTCCTTGTGACAACTGAGGACGAACAGCAATACCTGGAAAACGGAGAACAATATGTGTCTGAAGTTGAGGTAGCATCAGCTTCCGAATATAGTGAAGCACAAGAATATGATCAAGAATAAGAGCTAGACAACAACGAACCATTGGAATCCAACTTCGTTGATCTTAATTTATTAGAGTATCATCCTTCTCCTTACCGTACATAAACTGTAGAATCGGTGGGCGAGGAATGATCAAAATGCTGATAGACACAGGCTCCAATAAAAATTACATACACCCAAAATAAGCAATAAATAAAAAAAAAAAAATTATGAAAAACCTTTCCATGTAAGATCTGTTAGTGGCACCGTTTTAGTGACTCACCACGTAATAGCCAAACAGCAACCTCAAATTTTTTCTCTTGCCAACACTCGAGTCCTTTAAGGCGCTGATAGGAAATGACATAATAAGAGAAATAGGAATAGACATATTTTTAAGACAAGGATTCATAATGATAGCAAACAAACTAAAAATTAAATTAAATCAATAACCCTCACGAGAAGTAAACAATCTCCGACTAGAACACGCCAATAACACTCAAAAACAGATTGTGAAACAAGATTTTTACAACAAAAGTGGTAGCAACGATTAGAAGTACTAACACCGACCCTATGTATTCAAGACACTAACCTTATCCACAAGCACTCAGGAAAGAAGTAGGGAAACAAATACAGGAGCTACTCGAAAATGGAGTCATAAAACCATCAATATCGCCCTACAACTCTCCGATATGGATCGTACCTAAGAAGGTAGTTGCATCGGGCCAAAAAAAATTCAGAATGGTGATTGATTATAGGAAGTTGAATATGGCCACCATTCCGGATAGGTTTCCGATCCCAGACATTAATTTTGTCCTTGCACAGTTAGGAAAAAACAGGTTAAACGGAAAATCGTTATAGATTTAAAAAGTGTTTTCCATCAGATTCCGTTAAGGAATATAATCATGAACTTTTACACAAGCCAGGAAAATCAAACGTAGTAGCAGACGCATTAAGTAGACGATGCGTCTAAAAACGATGAAATAAACACCCTCTCCGGAGCAGTCCACAATAGTAACAGCTCCCCAGCAATACTAATTCTAATGGCTACGGAA